>NC_057865.1:39708434-39855934 GCF_019393635.1 Dromiciops gliroides
TTTTTCTTCTGATTTAAGTACATGAAACCTCCCCCCCCCATCTGTCTGGAATCCCCAATCTATCCATGAATTCCGTGGACCCCAAATTAAGTACATGGAACCCCCAATCTGTCCATGGAGTCCATGGACCCCAAGTTAAGTACAGGGAACCCCCAATCTGTCCATGGAGTCCATGGACCCCAAGTTAAGAACTCCCATTTTAGGAGTTGCTCAGGACACTGGGAAGCTAAATGAATTGTCCTGGATCTGTGTCACAAAAGGACATGAACTCAGGCCTTCTGGACCACAGCTGGCTCCACCCTCTATGCACTGTACCTTGCAGCTTTCTAAGCTTACATAGGCTGCTAGGTGGTGCTGTGCATGGAGTGCTGGACTTGGAGCTGGAAGGCCTGAATTCAAATCCAGCTTCCAACACTAGCTGGGTGGCCTTGGGCAAATCACTTAATGTCCTTCAACCACAGGTTCCTCATCTGTAAAATAGCACTTACCTCATAGGGTTGTTGTGAAAAACAAATGAGAGAACATGCAAAGCATTTTGTAAACTTAAAGAGCTATATAAATGTTAGTCATCATCATCATTATTACAATGAGGAGGAGGAAGAGGAGGAGCAAAGGTGTCATCACCCCCCCCATTTTATTTTATTTTTTTGCAGGGCAATGGGGGTTAAGTGACTTGCCCAGGGTCACACAGCTAGTAAGTGTCAAGTGTCTAAGGCCGAATTTGAACTCAGGTCCTCCTGAATCCAGGGCTGGTGCTTTATCCACTGAGCCACTTAGCCACTCCCACCCCGCCATTTTATAATAGAGATAATAAAACCAGACAGAGAGGTTGAATTAATTGCTACTGGAAGATGCTTAGGGGCAGGGACTATATTACTTCTGCCTTTGGATCTCCAAGCACTTACCATTGTGCCTTGCTTTACCTTAAAGAGGCTTAATAAAGCTTGTTGAAATACCATAACCAAAACCAAAACCCAGGTTCTGACTCTAAGGCCAGTTCTTTCTAGACCTGAGTTCAAATCTGACCTAAGACAATTATTAACTGTGTGACCTTGAGCAAGTCTCTTAACTCTGTTTGATTCTGTTTACTAATATTAAAATGAACTAGAGAAGAAAATGGCAAACCACTCCATTATCTTTGCCAAGAAAACCCCAAATGGGGTCTTCAAGTCAGACACAACTGAAAAATGACACAACAACAACATGGAAACCTACCCAAAGAAGTTACATGGAAAGGTAAGGCAATGAACATTTAATAAGTACCTATTGGATAGATAACGAATAGTCCATGCAATTCACTGGTATCCCATCAATATCAAGAGAAGGGGAAGAAGGTTCTGAGCATGTTGGGTAGCCCACCGGTGGTCAGTTTGTGGGATGACTTGACAAGGGCCACTCAGGATGGACAGCCAAGGATGGGTTATTACAATGCATCATTTTGTTGGAACATCAGTGAGATCACAGATACACTTGAATATTTTGAGTATTTGAACAAGTACAAGGAACTAGTACTAGAACTAGTACATTTGCCTTCAAGGAAGTTGCATTTTACTGACATAACATGTGAGGGATACAATATGTGTACAAGTAAATAAATACAAATAAATTTTAGAAAGGGCAATGTTCTAACAATTGTCGGGAAATGGATGGGGATCAGGAGAGACAAATGAGCTGGGCTTTCTTTTCTCCCTTTGGGCCAACAGTCTAATGAATGAAAAAGGCCTTGAGGCCAATTATAAAATAGAAAATTTGGCACAAGTGGTAAAGATGAACCTAATCCTCCAAGAAAAGTGAAGCTCACATTCTTCCCAAGTCTGAGATCTACCCAGAAGACCTCAGGAGGTTGATTTCCTAATGGAAATAAAAAAATACTCTCATAGGATTTCTCATACCATCCCTGATGACTGTAGTGATAGATAGGGATTTTTATTTAGTCCGTCTTGGTCTCCCAGCAGCAGCTCAGCCAAAGGGAGCCAATTATAATCAACCAAGTCACATTAAGCCAAGTTGGAAGGAAGAGATGGTGATTTGTTTTAGATATATACTTAATTTGAAGTGATGGCAGGTCAGTCAATTAGAGATAGCACATGTGAGGGGTCAGAGACGTAGAGGAAGATTTGGGGGTCAATGAGAGTAGATAATCTCAATCATGGGGTAAGTTAAAGAGAGGAGAACTGCTTTCTATGGATAGACACTTGAAGAGAAGTTAAAGGACACAAGCTAGAAGAAGAAAAAACAAAAGAAAGATAACTTTGGGGTTACTTTTGACTTTTTTCCCCTTGCTCATGTCATTCACTTACCAAGTCTTATTGATTTAATTTCTGAAATGTCTCTTACATTTATTCCTTCCTCCTTATTCCCATTGCTTCCACCCTAGTACAAACCATCATTACCACTTGCCCAGAATATTACAAGCCTCCTCTTAGCACTTTCTTCTCTTATCCAACTTCCAGTAATCTTTCTTACCCATGGTAAGTATGTTATTCCTCTGCTCAAAAATCTTCAGTGGCTGCCTATTGCCTTCTAAATAAAGTTCATTCTCTTTGGTCAGGTATTCAAGGCTCTATGAAAACTTGTACCATTCTATACTCCCAGGCATTCTGCTTTATTTGGCTTGAGGGCACAAGTTAAAGCAAAGACCTGGGTTCAAGAATTTCTAGGAAATTGATACTGAGGAACCTGATACAAATGAGATCTTTATTATTATGCAGAGTGCAAGCAGGTAAATGAAAGCATAAAGACACATTATATGACAATATGTTATAGTAGATAGAGATTCATCCCCACAGATGTAAGAAACTCATCCAGCATGAGAGTCAGGGAGTGTTTTGGGGGAGGAAGCACGCTCAAAATTGAAATTCAGTCGTGAAATTACATGCCCTATAAACAGGCTTGGTTGATAACAGGTAATCTGTGCTGAATGTAGAAGCTTTTCCTAAGCAGACCCAGATGTGAAGTTTTAAGGGCCACTTATTGATAACAGGCATGAGTGAGGCTCAGGTAGGGGGAGTTTCTTTATTAGGACCACAAACTGGGGGGTGGAGGAAGCACCTAATGTGAACTATCTAAGGCAGGACCCACATCTCTTTGTCATTCAATTAGTTCAAACAGTTCTGATTTGAGTAAAATCTAGTAAATGTTGACTAGATCCCTATGGAAAGAAAGGAGAGAGAGAGAAGGAAGGAGCAAAGCAGGGAGGACTGGAAACTGACCTGTCCAAGAGTACATTCCATGCCACCAAGAAAGTCGGCTTCCTTCAGTCCATTGTGATTGCTGCTGATATCATGGACTTCGAACCGCAGCCTCTGCACTTCTTCAAAGTAAAAGTCCACCGTAAACAACTTAGAGAAAACAGGGTTGATGCAGGTTCGAATCACTTCCGTTCGGTCCACCTGTCAGGAGAGAAACAACCTACATCGATCATCCTGGCGCGTACTTTTTAACAACCAGAGGAGAGCAGAGCCAAAATTGTTGCCAGCCTTAATATCACATTGAAATTGCCTTTCATCCAAGGAAGGCACACATCGTGGTGAACTCTTGGAGTCAAGGGCTGGGTTCAAAGCCCTCCTGACGCTCAAGGACCATGAATCCATCACTTTGCCTCTCTCAGACAAATTCAGGTAATCCCAATAACATTGACCTAAAAAGTCACCATGTGTACAGGGACAGGAAGAATCATGGAGACCCACATTTAATTCAAGTTTGATAACATCTGATACCTATTGGCTGTGTGACCCTGGGCTAATTACTTAACCTTTCTGTTCTTCCAGGTACCTCTCTAATAAAAATGCAGAGGAATTTCCTCACCAGAAACTCCAAACACTGATGAAATCACAGTTTTTAGATTTCTCTCCCTGCCCCCAAAGGTAGCTGTTTCATTGCATTGGGAAGATTAAATGGATCTTGTCTATAGAGTGTGAGGGAGATGTCAGCTGTTCTCTCTTTCTCAGAGTACCTTCTTAATAGCTTAGGAGAATCAAATAGGATAATAGAGGCAACAGCTGTCACTGTCATCATTATTATTGTAAATTTTATCGCTGTTATCATTATTAATGTAAATTTTAAATGACTATAAAGAGAATAGGGCAGCTAGGTAGTTCACTGGATGGAGTGCCCAGGAAGACTCATCTTCCTGAGTTCAAATCTAGCTTCAGACACTTACCAGCTGTGTGACCCTGAGCAAATCACTTAACCCTGATTTCATCTGTAAAATCATCTGGAGAAATGGCAAACCACTCCAATATCTTAGCCAAGAAAACTCCAAATGACAGCAAAATAACAACAGAGACATATAATTAGATAATGATACACAAAGATAAGATTATGTATTATTGATTATAAGAATGAGCCAGAGAAGGAAATAGCAAATCACTCCTGTATATTTGCCAAGAAAACCCCAAACAGGACATAAATAATAGATTGGGACACGACCAAACAACAAAGGAGGAGAATATTCCCAAAATGACCTATGTTTTAAGATGAAAAATAGGATCAAGAATATTTCCTGATATTATTGTACTATAAGAAATGACAGGGGCAGCTAGGTGGTGCAGTGGATAAAGCACAGGCCCTGGATTCAGGAGGACATGAGTTGAAATCTGACCTCAGACACTTGACGCTTACTAGCTGTGTGACCCTGGGCAAGTCACTTACCCCTCATTGCCGCGAGAGAGCGAGAGAGCGGGGGCGGGGGCGAAAGGAAGGAAGGAAGGAAAAGAAAAAAGAAATGACAAGCAGGATGATTTCAGGCCTGGAAACACTTATATGAACTGATGTATATTGTATAGTGAAGTGAGCAGAACCAGGAGAACATTGTGCTCAGAGACAGCAATATTGTTTGATGAAGAACTCTGAATGACTTAATTATTCTCAGCAATACAATGATCCAAGACAATCCCAAAGGACTAATGATGAAGCATACTATCTGCCTCCAGAGAAAGAACCAATATTGATTGAACACAGACTGAAACATGCTATTCCTCACTTTCTTTCATTTTTTTCCTTTTATTTGAGTTTTCTTATACAAAACGACTAACATGAAAATGTTTTATATAATTGTATATGTATAACCTATATCTGACTGCTTACTGATTTAGGGAGCGGGGAGGGTAGGGAAGGCTAGAATGGAACTCAAAACTTTAAATAAAAATATTTATTAAAAAACACATGGAGGGGCAGCTGGGTGGCGCAGTGGATAGAGCACCAGCCCTGGAGTCAGGAGGACCTGAGTTTAAATCCGGCCTCAGACACTTAACACTTACTAGCTGTGTGACCCTGGGCAAGTCACTTAATCCCAATTGCCTCACACACACACACAAAAACACATGGAAAAAATATTTCCTAACTCATAGGAGTCAAAGCCCCTGTGGGCTACACTTCTGGAGTGCATCAAATGCAGATTAAAGGGTAATATTCAAAATATTAGGATAAATATAAAAGTAAATAAAAGGGTCAATATTGGAATATATTTACCTGCATAAATCAAATACCAGTATTAATTTGTGTGAGTCAATATGATTACTGCAGGGTTCTATTTTTATTTGAGTTTGCCACTACTCCTTAGATAGCAGCTAGATGACATGGGAGATGGAGGACTAGATTTGGCCTCGAACATTTCCTAGCTAAGTAACCCTGAGCAGATCATTTAAACTTCCGTCAGCTTCAGTTTCTTCCTCAGTAAAATGGGGTGAGTAGAGCCTAAATACCTGAGAGATGAGAAAGGGCCTCCCGGAGCGGGTAGAAATTGAAGGGAGTGAGGGTTCCCAAGTAACGGAAAGTGGGGGAAGCGTATTCTAGGTATGTGGAAGAGCTTTTACCACTCAAGTCTCTGCTAACTCCAGGTGTCCAGGTCTGGGTTTTCAGCCAGTTGTCCTCAGGTGTATTAAAGGCCCTGAGCACTTTGTGGGGGGAAAAGCAATCCCTTATGCCCAAAGCTGAAGAAAATGTACCTGCTAAGTCTTTGAAAAGCCACCATCTGCAGGCGAGCAGCTCTATCCCTTCCTTTCTTCTCCTTACCTTTCTCAAACTGTCCTTTCAACCATTTTCAAACAATTTCTTTTCTCTGAGGCACTTCACAGCTGGGCAGTCTTGAGCCTCAGAGGGCTCAAGTGAGGGCTAGATACTTCTTGGCCTCAAGGATAATAGTTCTCCAGCTCCTGGGCCTGATTAACCCTCCCACTGCCCTCAAGGATCAGTTGGGGGCGGGGGCAAATCCAAAAACAAACAAAAAAAGGAAGTAGACCTTTCAGGTCTGGAGCAGTTGCTTTCTTTTCTCCCTTAGCTGCAAATTGGAACATTAATAGTAAGCAATCAAAAAAAGCCACATGGAACTCACCCTTGCCTACTAAGTTGGCAAAGTCCAAGAGGAGTGGAGAGTCCTTTTGTAGGTCACTCTGAGTTTCTGCACCCAGGGCTGGCAGCTTATCATCGCAGAGGGAGCTCAGAGGCTAATCCTAGCCCAGCCTGAAGCAATTTGCACTTCACTCAGAAGTTTTTATTGACAGGATGCTCACAGGGCTCATCCCCTGTGCCAAGGTTGAAGGGGCCTCTGGAAATGTCACCCAGGCTGCAGAGCCTTTGTCTTCTTGCTAACTGGTATTTGAAAAGACCCTCATATTGGGATTACCAATCTAAGAATGCTAAACCTTGCTTGCCTAATCCCTTACCCATCCAAGCAGACTTTCAGGGAATTAAACAAGCCCTTATGATGGTATGGAAACAACACTGGATTTAGAATGTATAATAATATAATTATAATTTATATTACATGTGATTTATATATTTTATGCATTTAAAACATTTTTCAGAGAAGGGACCCAACATAAAAAGGTAACAGCTAGGGCAGCTAGGTGGTGCAGTGGATACAGCACTGGCCCTGGATTCAGGAGAACCTGAGTTCAAATCCTACCTCAGACACTTAATACTTACTAGCTGTGTGACCCTGGGTAAGTCACTCAACCCCAATTGCCTCACCAAAAAAAAAAAAAAAAGGTAACAGCTCTTGTTAGAGGCAGCTAGGTATCACAGGGCATAGAATTCTGGAAGGGCTAGAGTCAGGAAGACCTGAGTTCAAATCGAACTTCAATCACTTCCTAGCTATGTGACCCTGGGAAAGTCACTTGAGGTCTCTGACTTGGGTCTGAGGATGTGGAGAGCATACCTGGTGACTGAAAGGAAGCTCTTAAGCCTGTTCCCTCCTCAAACCTTGTCTGAAAGGAAGACAGATTCTGGGCCATCTGGAATTAGTGTAGACTGGCCTTGTGAGCAACATCTGTACATCTCCCCCCACACACACTCTAAGTCATGTTACTGATGTACTGATGTTGCGGGATGGGGGTCAACTTAGATCCAAGCAGGAAAAAGGGGTCCCCTTTGAGTACTACAACTGAAGCTACAGCTCTTTCTCTGGCTCCATTCCTCATTAGTTATGACTGTGGGTAATCAACATGTCATGATCATCAACAAAGAGATGAGAATGAAATAATATTATTCAATTACAAAAGGCAGTTACTTAACATGACCCTGTAATAATGAGCAGAGCAGTAAATATAAAAGAAGACCTTGTACAATAGCAACTCATCTCTGGGCCATTTCTATCTGAACTCCATCAAAAATTATGAGAAGAACTAAGTGAATAATAATTACAGGATCATAAAATTTGTGAGCTGGGAAAGGACCTTGGCAGCCATCGAGTCCAATTCATTCAGTTAAGTCCTATATCAGTTGTGTTGGACTCTCTGTGACACCATTTGGGGTTTTCTTGGCAAAGATACTGGAATAGTTGGACGTTTTCTTTTCTGGCTCATTTTACAGATGAGGAAACTGAAGCAAACAGGGTGAAGTGACTTGGCCAAGGTCACACAGCTAGTAAGAGTCGGAGGCTGGATGGGTATTCCCAACTCTAGGCCCAGACCTCCGTGTGCTATGGCAACACCTAGCTTGCTCAGTGAAACTCATACGAAAGGAATACTGGACAAGCAGTGGTATAATCCTGTAGGGGAACCTACCACCTCTCAAAGTAGCCCATTGCACTGATGAATAGCTCTATTTATTGAGAAGTTTTTCCTAACAACAACAGCAACAATAACAATATTTACATAGTGCTTGGAGGTTTATAATGTGCTTTCCATAGATTATAATTTCATTTGATCACCAGAAACTCAAAGGGCTGTGAAATGGAGAGGGAGAAATGCTGTAATTTCCTTTGTCACAGGAACATTCTATTCACAAAGGTGTTATCATTCCCATTTAACAGGTGAAAAAACCGAGGCTCAAGAGTGTTGAGTGATTTGCCCAGGGTCCCACAGCTAGTACATATTTTAGGTGGTTGTGGAAACCAGTTCTTCCCAACTCCAGTTCCTATTGCTCCACCCATTATATTATGCTTCTTCTTATGGTAAATCACTTAATGATATTCTTCATTTGTTGAATGGTGATTCCTCCTTTACCTTACAGGATTGTGGTGAGATAATGGATGTAAAAATGATTTGAGAACTGAACATTATTATTTAATGTGATATCAACATTATCTTCCATTACAAAAGACTCAGTCTTGAATGAAAAACACTTATCCCTGGGACTAGATTTCCAGTCCTACTAGCATGGACTAGCACCTTCTAGGGCTTGTTCCCTACCGTCATGGTTTCCAGAACCCATGGTAGCCTTCATGCTGGCCTAAAGTACCTAAATAAGATGTTAGCAGCATCATTTATCCTCAACATTTGTTTTGAAAATTCACAACACCTGCTGTTGAGTGGGAACCATACATGGAAATGTTCTGTATCGGGGTACAGTGGGTGGGTAAAGAGGGACTTTTTCTGGGCAATTAGGCAGAACCAAATCTTCAAGGAAAACAGCCCAACAATCTCAACCCAAAAACCCAGAAAAGGGCCAGGAGCCTCCATAAACATTGGTGGTAGAGGGTAAGAAAGCTTCTGCCAGAGCCTTAATGATCTGCTAAAAGGCAGCCTAGGAAAACCTTGTCTGTCACTGGCTTCCTTCCAAAGAGCCTCCAGTCATCACAGATTGTTTTATGAATGGGCTGAGGGATGCTTTAGGGGACTATTGGAGTAAGGGATGTCTCTCACTTAGAGTACCTTGGCACTAATTTCTGGTTTTTGCCTCTGTATTAAAAAGATCAGACAAATCCACTAACATTTTTATCACTATGAAAAACTATCCCTGGTTCTGACACCTGTGCCAGGCCTCACCCCCACCGCCCTTTATTGCTCTTTACTTTGCTGAAATCTATGTTAGCCTCTAGACAGATACAGAGTCCCACTGAGATCCCATTACCAGGAGCTCCTAGGGCTATAGAGTGGGGAGACAGAGATGATGGAATTTCCTTTAAGGCTTGGGAACAGTCCAATTCACAAAGCTGTCTGAACCAATCTCCCTCCTTTCTCTTCACAGTCAATTGCCCAGTGCAAATTTATCGACCAACCAACCACAAGTAGGAGGCCCTACTCAATGACTAATACAGGAAGACTACACCAGATGGGGGAAGTCAGGCACTGCATTCCTACTGCTAGCCTATCTGAGCTTGCAGGTTGGGGGGGTTCTTCCTCCCCTTGCTTCATCACATATTGATTTCTCATGGATCATGAGGTTTCTTTGTGTACCAAAGGCCCTTACCAAATATCATTGCATTCACAACTTCAGAACTTAAGGGGTTTTAAAAAAAATTTTTTTTGTCAAGCTTAAGACAGGTCAAATAAGTGTTTCAATTCTATATTATCCAGGATATCTCATGATATCCTGATATCTAAGTCCCTTTAAGCATCATCTATTTAGACTGGATAGGATCTTAGATGTCACCTAGTCCAATCCTTTCATTTTTTTTTGCAGGGCCATTGCCAGGGTCACACAGCTAGTAAGTGTCAAGTGTCTGAGGCAGGATTTGAACTCAGGTCCTCCTGAATCCAGGACTGGTGCTTTATCCACTGTACCACCTAGCTGCCCCCAAATCCTTTCATTTTTATAGATAAAAAATAATGGTAACTAACATTTATTTGATAATAAACATTTTTATTTAAAAGTTTGAGTTCCATATTTTATCTTTCTTTCCTTCCCTTCTCTCCCCCCTCCCTGAGGCAGTAAGCATTCAGACATAGGTTATACATGTACAATTATGTAAAACATTTCCATATTAGCCATTTTGTATAAGAAAACTAATAGAAGGAAAAAAGAAAGAAAGAGAAAATAGCTTGCTTCAGTCTGTGGTCAATAAATATCAGTTCTTTCTTTGGAAGCAGATAGTATGCTTCATTATTAGTCCTTTGGGATTTTCTTGGATCATTGTATTGCTGAGAATAGTTGTCATTCAGAGTTCTTCATCAAACAATATTTCTGTCATTATGAACAACGTTCTCCTGGTTCTGCTCACTTCACTATATATAAGTTCATGTAAGTCTTTCCAGGCATTTTTGAAATCATCCTGCTTGTCATTTCTTATAGCACAATAATATGCCATATCTTGTTTAGTCATTCCAAAATTGATGGACATTCCTTTGATTTCCAATTCTTAGCCACTACAAAAAGAGTTCCTATAAATATTTTTGTACAAATGGGTCTTTTTCGGGGATGTCTTTGGAATATAAACCTAACAGTGGTATTGCTGGATCAAAGGATACGCATTTTTATAGCTCTTTGGACATAGTTCCAAATTGCTCCCCAGAATGGTTGAATCAGTTCATAACTCCACCAACAGTGGATTAGCATCCCAGTTTTCCCACATCCCCACTAACATCCAACATTTTCCTTTTTTGTTATATTTCCCAATCTCATAGGTGTAAGGTGATACTTCAGGTAACTAACATTTATATAGCACTTACTATGTGCCAGACACTGTGCTAAGTGCTTTATAATTACTGTTATTTGATGCTCACAACAACCCTAGGATATAAGTGCTGTTACTACCTCTGTTTTACAGATGAGGAAACTAAGTCAAACTGAGGTTAAGTGACTTGACCAGGGTCACACATCTAGGAAGTGTCTGAGGTAGGTCTTGCACTCTATCCACTGCTTCACCCAGCTTCCCCAAATAAAAAAATGAGGTCCAGAGAAATGAAGCAATTTCTCCATGGTCAAGATTCAAACACAGGTCTTCTGACTCCAAAATCATCACTCTTTTCCCCAGATCATGCTTTCTCCTGATCACTGGCATCAATATGATGCTGTGGAAAGAAGCCTGTACTTGATTTCAGAAAGTGGGTTTTATAACTGACTCTCTCAAATGCAGAAGGTCCTTTGTAACAACTGGAACAAGTGTTCACTTTTATCACTGCTTGAAAACCTCCAGGAAAGGGGAACTCATTACTTTTGGGGTAGGTACCCAACTTTTGGAGTAGGTACCCAACTTTTGGAGAGCTCTATTAGGAAGTTTTTCCACCTGTGAAGCTTAAACCCACTTTTCTGTAGCTTCTCTCTGGGGCCAAGTAGAGAACCCCTAGAGGGATATATAGTTCTTAAATGCATCTTCATCAAGTAAAAATTCAGGGGATGAGTTGTCTCTTCTCATACTAAGTGGAATAGAATCTGAATAACTCCACAGGAATCTCTTTACAGATCAATTAGGATACTTAGAGATGCAGCTTAAAGCTCATGGCCATCCAGAAAGCACCAGGAGGTCACCATGCCCACTTCAGTCTTAGTGCCTGACTATCTGAATCTATAGTCAGCACCTTGGAGAGGGGGAGGTGGTGTCTCCTTTTGTTGATCATCTCATGCAACCATTCTGATTAGGAAATTTTTTCCTTTAAGAAATAAAGAATTGAGGGGTGGCTAGGTGGTGCAGTGGAGAAAGCACCGGCCCTGGATTCAGGAGTTCCTGAGCTCAAATCCGGACTCAGACACTTTACACTTACTAGCTGTGTGACCCTGGGCAAGTCACTTAGCCCCCATAACCCTGCAAAAAACAAAAACAAAAACAAAAACAAAAAAGAAATAAAGAATTAGTACTCGGTACCTGACTATCTGAATCTATGGTCAGCACCTTGGAGAGGGGAAGGGGGGTTATCTCCCTTCTTTGTTGATCATCTCATGCAGCCATTCTGATTAGGAAACTTTCTCCCTTAAGAAATAAAGAATTGGTACTCAACACTATAAAACTGGAATTCAAAACTATAAATAAAAATGTTTATTATTTTAAAAAAGAAATAAAGGCCAGCTCAATCACAACTCCAGAGAATTGACAGTGAAACATGTTATCCACCTCCTGACAGAGGTGAAAGACATATTGCAGAATGAAAGAAAGACTTTTTGCATATGGCCACTATGGTCATTTGTTTGGATTAACTGTACATATTTATGACAAGGATTTTCTTTGTTTTCCCAGGGGGTGGGAGAAGGGGGAGCAAAAAAGATTTTTGTTAATGGAAAAGCATTAATTCTTTTTTTTTTTTTTTAGTGAGGCAATTGGGGTTAAGTGACTTGCCCAGGGTCACACAGCCAGTAAGTGTTAAGTGTCTGAGTCCGGATTTGAACTCAGGTACTCCTGACTCCAGGGCCGGAGCTCTATATAGCAAGTAGTCTGACTAGGAGACATAGGAAGAATACCTTCCCTTTAGTTTTGATCTTCCTTCCTTTCTTCCCTTGAAAAGCAAGCACAGAGATTTCAGGAATAAGAAAGCAATAAGCTCATTTCTTTTGCTTCCCTCAGACCTCATCAGGAATGTTGTTTTCAGCCCTGGGCACTACAGGGACATTCATAAGCTGGAGATCCCCCAGAGGAAGGCAATAACTTGATGCAGGTCCTTAAGTGCATTATATAAGAATAGATTCAAGGAGTTTGACAGTTTAGTCTGGAAAAGGGAAGATGCAGAATGATATGCTAGCTATGTTCAAATATTTGAAGAGCTGTCCTGCTGTGGTTGGATTGTTCTTGCTGCTGCTGCTGCTGCTGGTGGTAGTGACACTAGTAGTAGTTGTCCTTTATTCTCAAGGAGGACCAATGACATCACAAGGGTGTATAATGTCCTGGCCATGTGCTGTTTGGGCCTTAGAGCACAGAACCAAGAGCAAAACCAAAAAGACTGCTTTAGTCCTGATGCCAGCATAGACTTCCTAAAATTAGAATTATCCCAAAGTTAAATTGGCCTCCATGATAGGTTGTAGGGTCCTCTTACTTGGAGGTCTTCAAATAGAGGCTGAACTACCCTCTTGTCTATATTATGGTGAGACTTCCATTTGGGCATAGTGTGTCTCACACGGCCATTGAGGCCCTTTCCAGCTCTCGATTTCTGTGATTCTGAATCAGAACTAGGAAAAAAAATTGACATTCACATTGCTTTCAAGGTAGTACCTGGATACATGGATTGAGCTGGGATTGGAAGGACATTTGTAACTTTTGTTGACAAAGAGCCCGTGAGCACTTCCATTTTACCAGTCAGCTTTCTCTCTTCATCTATGACTACATGAGTCAGAAGAATTATGATTGCCATAAAACTTGTCATCTAGAGGGGCATGCAGGAGAGTGTGCTCTGCTGGCATGAAGGGGGTTTACTGATCATTTGAGACTACAGTTCACCCAAGAGGATGGAAGGTAAGAATGGTAATGATCCATAGTACCCTGTCTGATTATAAGCTAGATCAAGAGAAAGAAGATGTAGGGCTAATGTGCTTAACTGAAAATGGCAGAGTTCAGAGCCCACAATCATAATTTGATATTAGATTAAGAGTGGTAATAAGGTCTTAGATATCGGTAAACACAACCCCTTCATTGATAGATGAGCAAACTGAGGCTCTGAAGAGATTACATAACCACAAAGGTAGCAAGTGGCTGAGTTAGGATTTGAACCCAGGTTTTCTGATTTAAAATCCATTGTTTTATTTTTAATTTTTTAATCTATTGTTTTATTCACTGTATTACACAACCTACAGCACAGAGGCAACAATAGAAAGGAAAAACTAAAAAATGGAGCTTGGAAAAGAGAGCCTACTTAGTATCCCAACATCGACCCTCTCCACTCTCCCGTGCTACCTACATCGAACGTGATATTTCTTTTTTTCTGTTTAGAATTTTATTTTCCAAATTAAATGTAAAAACAAATTTTGACATAAATTTTTAAAAACCTTGTGTTCCAACTTCACTTCCTCCCTCCCTTCCTACCCCCACCCCCAAGAACTCAAGCAATTCAATATAACTTATATATGAGTAGTCATGGAAAACAATCTTCACATTAGCTAGGTTGTGAGAGAAAACAGATAAAAACCAAACTTCAGATTAAGGATCTGTCAAAAAAATTATGCTTCAATCTGTTTTCAGATACCATCAGTTCTTTGTCTGTAGATGGACTGCAATTTTCTTAAGTCCTTCAGAGTTATATTGGATCATTGCATTGCTGAAAATAACCAAGTCCTTCCCAGCAGATCATCTTACACTATTCCTGTTATTTTGTATACAGTACATTTCACTCTGCTTCAGTTCATGTAGGTCTTTCCAGATTTTTCTGATAGCATCCTGTTCATCATAACTTTTATATAGTACCTTAAACTTGACAAAGAATTTTCTTCACAATAGCCCAGGAAAGTAGGTACCATATGTTTTGCCATTATAATCAATCATCATAACTATTTTCCTCCATCCTGTTCCCTTCCCATGATATTTACTCTTTTTATATCTTCTTTTACCCTATTCCTCCTCAAAAGTGTTTTGTTTCTGACTGCCACCTTCTCTGCTTTTCCCTTCCTTCTTTCACCCTTCCCTCCTCAAGGTGATATTTCTAAAATGGAGGTCTAACCATGATCAATAAATTCTAGCGGGTCCCTGTTACTTCTAGTATCAAAAGCAAAATGGTGTCTCTAAAGCTCTTCACAGGCTCTCTTTTCAACTTTCTTACACATTACCCACTTTAGACACTTTATAGTCCACCAAAGTTGGCCTTTCTGTTCCTTGCACATGACATTCTGACTTCCACTGTAAAACTCTACCTCCTCGTGTGTACTTCTTATAACCCCTTGTTTCTTTCCAAATTCCAATTAAGAACCACTTTCTATATCGAACCATTTCTGATTCTCCATTGGCTAGTTTCTTCCTTCCCCCAAATGACCTCATATTTTGTTTATGCTTGTAATTGTACATGTTATCTCCCTTGATGGAATGTAAGCCCCATTCAGGTCAGGAACTACTCCATATCTATATTTTTATTCCCAGTTCCTAGAGCACAGTGCCTGGCACATATTATAGGTGTTTAAGAAACGTTGACTGCTTACTTGGAGGAGACTTATCACCACCTTGATTTCTGGGAGAATAATATTTTTGGCCACAGTAATCCTTGATGGCCCTCTACTAAGATGCAGAGAGGGTCACTATCAACACCAGCAGAGGGAGAAGCCATGGTAAAGAAATCGCAGATCTTTGAAATACTGAACCTCATTGGTCCCACTCAATTGTCAAGCAACAGATGGCTCCAGGAAATCAACTCTGCATCTGCACAATCAGCCACAAAGTAAAAAAAAAAACAAATACAGCCATCAGTGGTGCAGATCTTTCTCCCAGACTGTCATGTTCCACTCAAGGCTGCTGAGGTAGCAGCTTCTGGATCAGGAAATGAGCAGAACACAACATTTGGTGCACAAGTCCCCCTGGAGGAGGGAACAGTAACAGACAGGTGTGCCCTGGGTATAGAAGACAGTTATGTTTGACTCTGGCATCTGCTTATGACTTCAAAAAATCAGCTCTAAGAACAACATTGAAGAGGTTGGCTCTGACTTGACTCATTTTCACCCTAAGAAGGTAATTGCTATTCTATTCGATTCAGCCATTAAATCATTTTCCTCCGTGTTGAAGGAGAGGGAAACAATTGCCAATTGATCACCAGGCCCATTGTTTTCAGAAACCATAAATCTGGAAGACACTTTGCTATTAGACACAATAGGTTCAACATGTTTCTTAATTTTCAGAAGCCAGAAGTCAGACCTACTCTCAAGCCTCACATTACAGCAATGATTGCTTCCCTTGTGTGGTTTGTAATGGAATTTGTTAAATAAAGAGGCCATGTGTCTTGTCAATGATACTCTTATTAAATATTTGGCATATCTGTCTTGTAACATTGTCACATCCCTGAGATAGTGACTCTCTGGGTTGATATTCTTTTGAATCTCACCTCCTTCCCCCAAGAAAATGCTCCAAACTAGCTTCAAAATACTAAATATTTTCAGCACATGCTGGGCATTTTTTATTACTTCCTCCACTACTTCTTCTAACACAGCTCTATCCCCTTTCTGAAAGGAAGATGACAAATTTAAGGATCTTCATAATCTAGCTGCATTCTGTCATTACGGACTCATTGTCTGTTACACAGCCTATCTATATCACAGTGGTAGTGTCTGACCTAGGTTCCCTTGAAGATAACATTCCATCTCCCTCTTTGGTCCTATGTGTAGGCTGTCTGTCCCTCATGCCTGGAGGGCTCTTTGTCTGCACATCAGCTTTTTGGCATCCCTAGCCTCCTTCGAGGCTCAGCTTGTGTACCCCCTCCTTCAGAAAAACTTTTCCAGATTTTTCTAATCATTCACCCTCCCTTCCACAGAAATTACTTTTTTTTGAATATTCTAAATGTACTTATCTGTGTGTAAATTGTTTCCCCAGATTAAAATGTAATATGGTCCTTGAGAACAGGGATGATTTAAATTTTTGTTGTTTTATCCCCAACATGTCACACAGTGGCTGGCAAAAAAAGGAGGTGCTTAATAAATGCTTGCTGAGTCAAAAAAATCACAGAATTTTTATGAAAGCTAAAACCAAAAATCCTGGCACCCACTGACAATATGCCTTTTCATTGGCAGCTAGGTGGCACAGTAGATAAACCTGCCTCAGACACTAGCTGGGTGACCCTGGGCAAGTCACTTAACTTCTGTTTGCCACAGTTTCTTCAATTGTAAAATAGGGATCATAACAGAACCTACCTCCTAGGGTTTGTGTGAGGATCGAATAAGATAATATTTTGGGGGGTGGGGCAATGAGGGTTAAGTGACTTGTCCAGGGACACACAGCTAGTAAGTATCAAGTGTCTGAGGCCAGATTTGAACTCAGGTCCTCCTGAATCCAGGGCTGGTGCTTTATCCATTGTGCCACCTAGCTGCCCCCATAAGATAACATTTTTAAAGTGCTTAGCACAGTGCCTGGCTTAGAGAGCTTGATAAATGCCTCTTCTCTTCTCCAGTTACCTAGTTTTGCCCACAATCATAGCTAGCATTTATATGTTTTAAAGCAATATAGTTAAATAGCTAGTATTTACACTGTACTCGAAAGTTTACAAAGAGCTTCTATGTTAGCTCATTTTATTCTTACAACAACCCTGCGAGATAGGTATTAGTAGACTTCCGCCAGTCGCAGGCGACCATGGATCAGCGCCTTGAAGAGCCACAGGCCACAGTGTGGCTGTGCAGTCTGATACGGGAGCCGCTGCCACAACGAGGACATCGGAAAACTGCACTCTCTGTTGCCCATCGGTTCTTGCGTCTCATTCGTTTTTCTTCCTCCCGAGCTTGAAGGCCCATCTCAGCTGCGAGCAAGCTGCTCCTGAGTACTGAATACTTTCCCAAGGTTGAACATCTAGCAAATACCTGAGGCAAGATCTCTTACCCCAAGTCTAGCATTCTATCTCCTACATCAATCAGCTCCTCCTTTGGTGTTCTTGGTGATGGAATAAAGTGTTTTTAATTTATTTTAATTAATTTTTTAAAAAGTCTTTAACATTCTCCCTGCTGGATGAATGAACTGAGAACTGGCAATTGAGCCAAAAAATGTATCTTCATTAGTTAAGGCTTCTTAACTGGAGGGGGGTAACTTGCGAACTTTTATTTTCAGGGCAATGAGGGTTAAGTGACTTGCCCAGGATCACACAGCTAGTACATGTCAAGTGTACTGAGGCTGGATTTGAACTCAGGTCCTCCTGAATCCAGGGCTGGTGCTTTATCCACTGTGACACCTACCTGCCTCCTAACTTGTGAACTTTAAAAAAAATATTTCAATATAATTGGTTTCCTTTTTAATCCTATGTATATTGCTTTATGCATTTAAAAACATGAAAAGGTATCTATAGGCTTTACTCGAATTCCAAAGGGGTCAATAAAACAAAAAAAGATTAAGAATTCCTATGCTAGGGGGCAGCTAGGTAGCTCAGTGGAAAAAGCACGGATTCAGAAGGACCTGAGTTCAAATCCGGCCTCAGACACTTGACACTTACTAGCTGTGTGACCCTGGGCAAGTCACTTAACCTCCATTGCCCTGCGGAAAAAAAAAAATTCTTATGCTAGTTCTTGGTATTATCTAGACATTTTTCAGTCATGTTTGAAGCTCTTTGTGATCCATTTGGGGTTTTCTTGGCAGAGATACTGAAGTGGTTTGCCATTTCCTTTTCTGGTTCATTTTACAGATGAGGAAAGTGAGGCAAACAGGGTTAAGTGACTTGCCCAAGGTCACATAGCTAGGAAGTGTCAGAGGCCAGATTTGAACATAGGAAGATGAGTCTTCCTGACTCCAAGCCTGGCTCTCTGTGCACTATGGTGTTTTATATAGTTAACACTGTGGCATTTACTACAGCTGTTACCACATAAATAATTGCTCAGAAAACCAGTCCCTTGGCTCTTCAGGCCAGATCCTGATTATCAGGTAAAGCAAGAAGATGAGACTGTGGAAGCCTCTGTTCTCCCAATACCTTCAGCTTCCATCTTCACAGAGGGAGGAGTTCTTGCACCCTGTGCAAACTGCCTTGGATAAAAGAGAGGGGAATGAGTTCTGATTGAAGAGAAGGACTGCATGGAAATGCTTCTCCCTACAAGTGATTCCCTAGCAGTAGTCACCACCATGTGCTTTGGTCTAGAGAGAGGCCACCCCTCCAAGGCAAAGGAAAGGATGATAAGGAAAGTCCCATCATTACCCAACCCATTACCCTTTTATTGATCTTGGGATCACAGGATTTAAAATTGGAAGGAATATTAGAGGCATCTAATTGGACTCATTTTATAAATGAAGAAAATGAAGCCCAGGGAATGAATTGATTGAATCAATGAATGAAAAAATGCAAAAAAAAATGTATTAAGCATTTAGTATGTGTGAAGCACTGTGCTGTGTTGGGAATAAAAATAAGAAAGAGGAGGCAGCCCCTCCCCTCTTCCAAGCCTATTTCTATTGAAGGCATCATTGTCCTTCCAGGGGCTCAAGTTTGTGATCTCAGCCTTGTCCTTAATTCATCACTCCTCTTCATCCCATACAACCAATAAGGACCAAATCTTGCTGTTTCTACATCTGGAATATCTTTGGTATCCATCCCCTTCTTTCTACTCATACATATACATACGTTCAGGTCCTTGGCCCCTCTTGCCTGGACTGTTGAAAAGGCCTCTTCATTTGTCTCCTGCTTTGATTAACAAATACTTATTAAGCCCCTCAAGTCTCCCATCTCTACAATCCATTCTGCATACTGCCACCAAAGTACTTTTCCCTTACTTGATCAACTCCAGTGGTTTCCTTTTCCCCATGGGACAAAGGATAAGCTACTCTGGTTAGTTTTTTTTTTTTTTTGGTGAGGCAATTGGGGTTAAGTGATTTGCCCAGGGTCACACAGCTAGTAAGTGTCAAGTGTCTGAGGCCGGATTTGAACTCAGGTACTCCTGACTCCAGGGCCAGTGCTCTATCCACTGCGCCACCTAGCTGCCCCTCTGGTTAGCTTTTTAAAGTCCTGCTCAACCTACCTTTCAGCCTTGTTGAATATTACTTCCCTTCCTGCCTCCTATGATCTAGCCAAACTCCCCTTTGCTGTGTTCCTCACTCACCATTGTGATATTTAAAATTGGATATACGAGCATTAAACTCCCCCTTTTTAACTTTTCCCTTATATATCTCCCAGACCACTAAGAAAAAGAAGCCTCTGAGCCTCAATCAGTGAGGGATCGGTTTCTATTGTTAGTGAATTAACTAGACAACTAAAGGTGACACCAACTAGGGAAACAGTCTTAGATCTAAGCTTAGTCTATATTCCTTTATGAAACTCACCGAATTCCAAACTGCCTGCCAGGCCGAGAACCAGCACCGAACACCAAAAGCATGTGCCGCCATGGCTAAGCTGAAATGCCAGATAGAGCCCAAACTTCCGGTCCACCCTCAGTTTTAAGCTGGCGTCCCGGAAGTTCTTCACAGTCTCCACTCCAAAAGGGAGGTCCTTCAAAAGCTGCTTCAGTAGCATGCGCTCAACTCTCAAATGATTCAGCTAAAACTTTGGGGTTTTGCCGCACCATGCAACATTTCCCACCTCGAGGCTTTTGCACTGGCCATCAATGTCTGCAGCGTACTCTTTTCTTACAGCCACCTCTGAGTCCTTCTCATCCTTTAAAATGAAGCTCAGGTACCATCTTTTCTGCCTGAGGCCTTCCCTCCCCGCCCCGCCCCCCCCATCCCAGGACCTTCCCTCCCTAACTACTTTGTGTGTTCAGGGAATTTATGCATTCACTTTATATTTATACTGTATATTTTTTACATGTACTTACTGTCTCCCCTATTAGAATCCAAGCTCCCTGCAAGTAGGGATTATTTCCTTCTTTGTCCTTCTATGCCTAATATGTAGTGCACATAGGATTGAATATATCCTTGGTGAGTGATTGATTACTATAGCCTCCATAAACGTCTGTTATATTGACTAATATGGCTCCTACAAGTCTCTGTTATATGGTATCTATATAATAAAGTAGATCCATTTCTGAAATAGCACATGTCACTAAGGAGAAAACATTACCATTCAGAAAGACATAAGTATATACACTGCAACATGGGTTTGGCACAATGGCTACCTTTATGGATACCAGAATTGATACTCTTTCTAAAAAGAGGCCTCATTTTCTAGAGAAAGGGTTTTCAGGCTGAACAAACCTCCCATGGATTATTAGAAAATTGTTCTCATTGGCTCTGCAACCCCAGCTTGGAAGACAAAATGCCTTTTTTTACCCAGAAGAAACAGCAGACCCTGACTTTTCAGTGTTTTCACTGGGTAAATGATCAATACGGGTCAATGTAAAGGATCTGTTTATACCCTTGAGTGGGTGGGATAAAAACTGATTAATTAACTTGTGGGTTAATTGGGTAAATGCATTATGGAAAAGGCCCCACTGTGGATCATTAACTGCCCAATGAGAGTCATATTCCAATTCAAAGAGAATCCAAAGAATATTGATAATATTTTTTTAAAGGCAACTTGAAAAGTAGGTCTCAGGCTAAAGAGCAACAAGGGAGAATAGAGATGATCTAGTCCAAACCCCCTCCACCCCAACCCCCCCCCCCCCGACATTCTTATAAACTGAAATGAGAGGTTTGGTCAATCTTCTTTGTGTTGCACAAACATGATAACAAATGATATTTATGTTGTGCTTTAACATTTTCAAAGCACTTGACAGACATGTATCACATTCCCATTTTATAGATGAGGAAACTGAGTTTTGTTTTTTTCCCTTATGGTCACAGATCCAGTAAGTGTTAGATTTGGGATTTCAGCTTGGGTCTTCCTGACACCAAATCCCTCTGTAAGTAAAGACTATATTAGGGTGTGGTCACTGGTTCGATGGTCTCAGGCAATACCGAGTTTAATTCCAGGGCTTTCCCTCTTTAAATTATTCCCTATTTTATCCTGTTTACAGCTTGCTTCATATATTTTTGTTTGCATGTTGTCTCCCCCATTGGAATGTAAGCTCTTTGAGGGCAGGGGCTGTCTTTTGACTCTTTTTGTAATCCTAGGTAGGTACTATTATGATATCTATTTAAAAAATGAAGAAACTGAAGCAAACTGAGTTAAGTGACTCTCTCAAGGTCACACAACTATTAGGTGTTTGAGTCTGAATTTAAACTTGGTTTTCCCAACCAGATCCAAAGTTCTGTGTGTGCATTATTGGTATCACTTAGCAATAGTTCGCAGTTGTCATTTATGCCTCTGTTAGACCCATTTCTCCTTGTGGGTCTTGAATATCCTTCTGCTTCCTCCACTGGATCAAGTGACTAAAAAAGTTCCAGACCTTTTGAGTGCTGCAGAAAAAAGGGGTCATTAATACTCAGAGAAGTGTCACCAGGGAAGCACCCATGTGCCTGGACTTTTCTCCACTAAGGAGAAATACTAGCAGATGTTGGATGAAATTGTGCATCCACATCACTTAGGCATCCAAATGCACAAATCAGAGGGTCCTTAAAGTGAGAGGAATGACCAGATTGCTATTTCTAGCCCATCAATTCAGGAGGAAAGGTACCGCTGAGATGAAATTTCTCTGCTAAGTGGAATAAAAGAGCCCCTCTGATGCCCGTTTTTTATTAAGGATCTTCCTAGTAACTTTGATGTCTCACTTTAAAAGTCAAGTGACACACAGGCACACATGCAAAAGAAATACTCATGGCTGCTGCCGCCACTATCAAATCCCAACTTTCCTCTTGTGACTGAGCTCACGTGGACTCTCTCCTTACAGTGGCTTCTGAAGTGCGGTCTTTGTTGCCTGATGCTCCCTCTCCCATAGACGTAAGCACCAAGTGATGTGGGAGAAGAGTGTCAAAATCTATTTGGGACCTCTTGGAAATCCATCTTCAGAACAGCCTCTGGCTGCCTGACTTCAAAGGCAAGTGCCTGCTACCAATGGAAGACCATGACATGGTTTGGAACAGCTCGTTCCTGTCTGTGCTAACATGCAGCTCTGAAACGTGAGGGATTCTTCAGGACTCAAACGAGGGATTTCTTGAGACTGTTGGTGAGATGGAGAGGAAATGGGAAGCAATATTTGAAAAAAAGACCCAATCATTTCTATGTTGGCTTGGGAACCTCTTTGATTCTGAAAGAAGACTGAATTTGGAATCAGAAGACCTGAGCTCTATCCCCTTCTACCTATAGGAAGTAGGGGTTCTCATTTCTCTTTCTCAGAAAAAACCCTCCACCTTCTGAGACAGTCTTCTGAAATACTCTTTCCCAACACCGAATCTCAATTCTCTATTTTATAGCTTCCCTTCAATTGTCTCTGATTGTGCCCTCCAGAGCTAACCAAAGAAAATGAGTCTCATTCCTCTTTTCCATGTGACAGCCCTTTACATACTTGGAGTCGACTCTTGTGTATCCCCCAAAGTGTTGTTTTCTTCTTGATGATCCCATGAGATTAGTCAATGCAGGTGATTTTTCCCACAATAAGATTCAAATATGGCAGAGGGCAGAGGAAGGGAGGATTGTACAATCCTACAGGAGAGTTGGAAGGGACCCCAGAGGTCATCTAGCCCAAATCCCTCTTGTACAGATGAGGAAAACGAGACCAAAAAGGTCAAATGACTTTAGTAACGAGGGAGAGGGTTTTTTTTTAAGTAAGTAGAAAAAAAGGAAAAGGAAAAGGAAAATAAATGGAAAAAAGAAATCTAAGAGTAAAAGAAAAATGGAGGTCTCCCTTTGGTGACTTCAGAAATTCCCTCAGGGGCTCTCTCCTAGCCTTTCTAAAATGACATACCTCAGAGAGACTGATTGAGCAGCACTTCAAGTGGTCAGTCTGTAATCTATTCTGGTTTAGCCTCAGGGAGTGCAAGTGGGGCTGTAGCGACCCCTTCTCCACCTCATCCCTATATTAAAGCAACTTCTGTATGTGGCTAGTGATCTAGACCTGGGCCCTATACAAATGCTAAGTATTCTAAGTGGACTCAGCATTCTGTCCTGCAATCTTAGCTACAGCTAAGCAGCAGGACCCCCCTCCTTTGCCAAAATGAGGCCGCTATTTGCCACCCAGTTTTCTGTTCAATCATCATTAGCCACGTGACTTGCTGAAAACTTATGATTTCTCAGTGATGAAAGGAATTCAATTCATACTAAACTTGAAAGGATAAAGTACAAAACTAAAACAGGTAGTATGCATTTGGAAGATGAGGTGGGTGGGGAATCTTCCTAGAGAAGAGGAAGGCAGCAGATAAAAATCTAGGTTGATTCCTCATTCAAATAGAAAGACCTGAGTTCAAAATTGGCCGTAAAGACTTAAATTCTAGCTGTATGACCCTAAGCAAGTCAATTAACAAATTTGCCCTCAGTTTCCTCAATTGTAAAATGGAGATAATAATAGTAGCAGCCTACCGGGGTGGTTGTGAGAATCAAATAAGATAATAAAGTGCTTAGCACAGTGCCTGGCACATAGTAAGTGCTATATAAATGGTTAGTTATTATTAATTACTGTTATTATAGAAATTCATTTTGGACTCAGGGGAATGCTCCATTGTGAGTTAGGTTCTTGAGACAATGGATGAGGTGGGTGTTCTCTTAGCAGGAAGCTTTGGTTTTATTAACTATCCAAGGACAGAATTAACCTCCCTATTGGTATGGGAATTTTTAACTGGTTATAACAAAAGATTGACATGCTTAAGACACTTGAAATGAATTATTTTAAGAGAGACAAGAAGGATGGACTTGGAGGCAGAGACAGAGGACCTGAGTGTGACCTCTGTCACTTATGAACTGTGTGACTTTGGCTAAGTTCTGGGCTTCAGTTTCCTCAACTATAAAATGAGGGGGTTGGATTCGATAGCTTTTAAGGATGTGACATATCCTGGGAGCCTTCTATAATAACTGGCTTTTTGGAAAGTCATGACTATGGTTTGAGAAAGGAAGAGGGAAGAAAAATAATCCAAATTTAATTTCATTCTCCTTTGCTAGACCCCTCAACCCCCAACATTCCACTAAAAAACCCCCCATATGTGCAAATCTATGATGCACGCAAGCAGCTAGAATTACTGAGATCTAGGAGTGAGAGGTGGGAGATGTAGTAAAAGGGTAAAAACAAAGAGAGAGAGGAGGGTTCTTTTGTGTTCAAAAGTGGAGGAACAGAATTAAAATTTCCCCCAAAGAACCAGAGCCTCTGTACTGCATCCTTCAAATCCTGATCAGAGTTAATGATTTCCAATCACCTATCCTTGCCAAATGGTTGGTTTTCCCAGCAGATCTGGGTTATAAAACTGCCTGTGTCAGACTATTGTCTGTGTCAATACTATTGAGAAAACCAGTCTACCATGTTCACATAATCATCAAAATCTCTTCTTCAAATAATTCCTCCAGCACTTAGAATTAGAGTGGAACATTTCCTCCAGCCCACAGGTAACTTTCCATCGATGCCTTTTTATTCTAAGACTATGGCCCGAATATCATATCTATTGATGAGTTGAGAAAAAGAACAAGGAGTGCTCTGTTTTCCCTCTTCTGACACAAATTAGCCCATCTTTGCTTTTTTGTATCAAGGGCCCCTTGGCAGCCTGGTGAAGCCCACGGACCCCCTGTCAGAGTAATGTTGCCAAATAATTGAAGGAAATGCTGATTAGTGAAAATAAAGATCCAGTTTTTCCCTCACTGAAGTTCAGGGACCCCCTGGTATTTATTCTTAGACTCCAGGGTGAAATATTTAAATCAAAACATGGAGGCCCCTTATTCTGTGTTTTTCCTTATCCCTTAAGAACTTCATCCTTATCCTTGCTCTAGGCTAGTAGCAAACCATCAATAAGCATTTTTTAAGCACTTACCATGTGCCAGGCCTTGTGCTAAACACTTGGGGATACAAAAGAAGGCAAAAATAACACCTTTGCCCTCAAGGAGATTACATTCTAATGGGGAGACAATATATAAATAACTAGGTACATATCAGATATGAACACACACCCACATATATACATATACACATGCATATACATATACACATATACACACACACACACACACACACACACACATACACATAACTTGTGTGCCACAGTGGAAAAAGACTGGGCCTTGGAGCCAAGAAGACCTGAGTCCAAGAGTTGCCTCTGATACATATTGGTCTTATGACCCTACCCAAGAGACCTTTTCTATCAATGACTCTGGCAAGTTCTCATCAAAGCTGCTTATCTGCATTGGTAAAGGCAGTGTCTTCACTCTACCTGGGAGGTATCTGCATTGATGATATCATGGGTCTGGACCAATAAACACACAAACATTTTAAAGGTGGCCTGTCTTTGACCTTGTCCATAGGAGGTAGTGATTTGAGAGAGACAGTGATGAAAGAACTGGCCCGCTGGTCAGGTGATTTAACCAGCATTCTCAAATTCCCATACCAGCTTCTGACCTTGAACTGAAAAGGGTTTGTAGGAAGAAGAAAAAGAGAGAGGACCCCATCTTGAACAACTGTCAGGAGAAGTGTTGGTCCACCATTCCATTTATACTGGTCTATAATGGGATTTCATCCCCATAAGGATGTGTTGTCTACAACTGTTTCCACCAGAGAAAGACATCATTTGCAATCTACAAAGATGTCCAGGATCTCATAAGATGGCACTCTGCCATGCCACAGAAAGTTCCTGAAACTGGAGCACTCTTTGATTTAAGGCCCTGGTGCAGGGAGAGAGTGAGGAAAATCAATCTGTTAGATAAGATACAAATCCTTCTCAGACATAGCCCTCTTGAATAAATACATTTCCCCTTCTTCATCTGAGCAAATTAGAAGGAATCGCAATTCATTTCCCATAGAAAATACCTTTGGGCTGTAAAGGATGGGATCTGATGGTTAGATCAAGAAACTCAGTTCATCTCTGGGCCCAAGTCACATTATATAAGTAGGTTTCATTTGCTTTATTGGTAGGAGAATGTGGAGGGGAGAAGGACACACTCTAGAAATGAGTCTACAAAACCCTTATGAAGTGCCCATCATGGTAAACCTCTCCTGGGCTCATTGTATTCATGAGTGATTATAATAAATTAGTTTGTCATCCCTTTGAATCTTCCACTCATTTCCAGAGCTGGTTCATTGTAATTGAGCACAAGCTAACTGTAATCTTAAATGTAGTATCAGCATTTGCTATTTCCCAGTTTACACCAAAGCCCAGGTGCCTAATACCCCCGATAGAGATAAAGTCCTGGGTCTCATTGTGAGCTAATTAAGCCTAGAGCAATGAAGAAATTGATGAGCAGCAGAACAAAGAGGGCCTGGAAACACTCAGAGCTTTTGGCTCAAATACTGTCTATCCCCAGGTCTTTGGAATTTCTCATTTGGGCAACAGATTGTATAGAAACTGGCAGCAAGAGTATAGCAAACTCCAGAGGTGCACAGAGGCTGGTGAAGGGCCCAGAGATCATGCATCATACAAAGAAATGTCCAGGGAACTAGAGGTGAGAAGAATGGAGAGGAAAGTCAAGAGACATGAAAGCTAAGGGTTGTCATATAGAGGATATGAACTGTTTTGTTCTGTCTCAGAGGAGAAGTTCATTTGGACTGAGAGAAAACTTCTCGACCTTAACTATCCCCAGAGTAGAAAGCGTTGCCTCTGGTCAGAGGAGCTTGCCACTTTTCAGAGGGCAGAGCTACAGCAGGACACGCATCTGGCTGGTTGCATCAGAGAGAATGGATTCTTGTTCAGGGACAACTTGGAGCCTGATGACTTCTGACATCCTTTCCAGTTCAGGGATACTGCAAGACTGTCCTCAGTGGTCAGAAGTCCCATCTCTAACATTCCATGTTCAATGTCCTAAAATTCTTCCTAATTTTTACATTTATCAAATTAAAAAAAAAACTACTACATCTTTAAGAAATTATGACTATGGCAATGACCAGGAAACACTGAAGGACATATGAACTGGTGAAACGTTGAGAATGCAGGTCCAGGAAAACATGGACAATGAATTGAAAAAGGAAATAGGAAGAACAGCAACAACGACAAAATCAAAACTTAATATGAAATATTAGCACTTTTATAGCACTTCAAGGTTTGTAAAATGCTTTACAAATGTTACATCATTTTATCCTCAAAACAAACCTGGGATATTATTACCATTATTTTACAGATGAGGAAACTGAGGAAGAAGACCTTCTTCCAAGGGTCACACAGTTATTAAGTGTCTGAGTCTGAATTTGAACTTGGGACTGCTTGACTCCAGGCCTGGCATTCTCACTACTGTACTACCTGTCTCAACCTCATACCCTTTTACTACTTTCTGCCCCTCATGACTAGAATTCACTCCCTTCTCACCTCTGCCTATTGTTGCACCGTTGTGTCTGACTCTTTGTGATCCCATTTGGGGTTTTCTTGGCAAAGATACTGGAGTGGTTTGTCATTTACTTCTCCAGCTAATTTTATAGGTGAGGAAGCTGAGGCAAACAGGGTGAAGTGACTTGCCCAGGGTCATGCAGCTATTAAGTGCCTGAGGCCAGACTTGAACTCGGAATGATGAGTCTTCCTGACTTCAGACCCAGCACTCTATTGACTGGGAATCTGATTTGGTTTCTGGAGAATTCAGTTTGCAATCCACTGCTCTAAGCTATGGTAGCATATTGGTGTTTTTTTTGGGGGGGGGGAAGAGGGTTAAGTGATTTGCCCAGGGTCACACAGCTAGTAAGTGTCAAGTGTCTGAGGTTGGATTTGAACTCAGGTCCTCATGAATCCAGGGCTGGGGCTTTATCCACTGCACCACCTAGCTGCCCTGGTAGTATGCTTTTTACAAGAGAAACTGCAACCTACTCCTTTTCTTCCGTAATCACCCCCTCCACTATGACACATTTTATAGTCTTATGTAAAAAACAGAAAGAGACATTCAAAAGCACTTCTCCTTTTTTTTTTTTAAACATTTCTTCGACCTTTTTTCCCCATAAGAGGCCTGGGAAAGACCTTCATTTAGAAAGGCCTAAGTCAGCCGGTGTATTCCGGGCTAGTTACCTTGACTCTTGACTTGCCACTGGACTTCAGTGACTCTGGAGGAGAGAGTGGTGGTGATAACTTTGAATGACTCTCTCACTTAAATCCAATTCACACACGGGTCAAGCCATCATCCTTGTGAAACCATTGGTCTTCTTAGAAAACAAAGAACAAACAGCACCTCTGCCTATTAGAAAACCCAGTTTCCTTCAAATCTTAGCTCAAGTACTATCTTCTAGGGATCATCTTTCTAGATCCCCAAAACTTCTAGTGCCTTCTTCCCCATCACCCCAAACACCTTGTCTATGCCTACACAATTACATCAGGGAGTTACCCTCCATGATGGAATGTAAGTTTCTGAAAGGCAGGGACTGTTTTCACTTTGACCTTTATAATCCTAGTGTGGAGAGCAACACCTGGCAAACAGTTGGTGCTTAATAAATGCTGGGTGGTAATTGACCTAAGTGTTCAATGATAGAGGACCACCATCCCACCCCCACATATGCAGAGAGAAGGATGACAGTTTAGTTCCATATGTAAATGAAACCAGAACAGGTCTTTAACCTTTATTCTCACCAAACATTGACTGGGGACACCACTTCTAGAACCATATCTAATTCCCTTCCTATACAATACTAAATCTTGAGCCATAGCTCTTGTCCTGAGATCTCCTTTCTCACAGCCTTAATCCAAATACTTAATAATAGCCAGCTCTCCCTTGGCCATATTAACATGCTGAAAGGTTGAAAATGGAAGAATGAAATTCACAGCCTAGTGGGGTTAACACAAGGCTGGGGAGTAAAAACACTGACACCTCTAAGCCATGGGGTTTGGAATTTGGACTTTGAGTCAGAGAACCCAAGATTGAATCCTGAATCCGTTATTTCCTATCTGTGTGACTTCACTTATAGGCTATGTGCCTCAGTTTCCCCTTCTGTAAAATGAGAGGATTGGGATCAATGACCTCTAATGTCCCTTCCAGCTCTAAAACTGTTTGTGATTCTAGGATCTGCCATTTTCTATGTGTGTGACCTTCAACAAGTCATTTAAAATCACTGGGTATCAATTTATTCATCTGTAACTAGACAGGAGAGGCAGAACTAGGGTGAGCAAAGTAAAATTATGACCCAGGTACCAAAACTGAGAGGCATAATGCTTCCTCTCCCATCACGCAGTCACAGGCAGTAGAGGCAATGGCATTAGATTTAAAAAGAGACCACCAATGGGGGCAGCTAGGTGGCGCAGTGAATAAAGCACTGGCCCTGGATTCAAGAGGAACTGAGTTCAAATAAAGCCTCAGACACTTGGCACTTACTAGCAGTGTGACCCTGGACAAATCACTTAACTCTCATTGCCCTGCAAAAAATACCTCCCCCTTCTTGACCATCTTGTCTAATATTCTTCTTGCCTGAATCTGACTTCTGCTTGGAATATCTAGAAGACATTTTAAAAAATCACCACTCCTTTAATCTAGCAGCTCATGTTAAAAACAAAAAACAACCAACAAAAATCTAACTGATTATACACAAACCTTACAGCCAAGGTGTTTGGAAGCAGAGAGAGCCCCAGCATATTTTAGCTATCATAGCAATTCCTATTTCTTTTGGGAGTACCATCCTCATGTCCTTCCCAACCAAAAACTTGGACTCCATCTCTCTATCCATCTGCACTCTGCCTATCTTTCTGTCTATATACTTATCTATGTCTGTCTATCCAACTATTTGTCCATTTATCTTGTCTGTTTATCTTCCTATCCATCTTCTATCTGCCTTCGTCTATCTATCCATCTATCTGTTTGTCTATCTCTGTCTGTCCATCTGCCCATCCATTTGTTTATCTGTCTCTTTTAGTTTCTAACTGCTCCACAGTTTGCATTCTCATTTTCCTCAACACCTAGATCCTTCTATGTCAACTGCTTCATCCTAGGTATGAAAACCTTAGCGGTATACAGAATTTTTTGGTTTAAGTATTAAGCCCACACTATGCATGACTTAGGTTTCTGCGAAAATAACTATTTCTTTTCTTTTCTTTTGGTGGGGCAATAAGGGTTAAGTGACTTGCCCAGGGTCACACAGCTAGGAAATGTCAAGTGTCTGAGCTTGTATTTGAACTCACGTCCTCCTGAATCCAGGGCCGGTGCTCTATCCACTGCATCACCTAGGTGTCCCAAAATAACTATTTCTTTCAGACACCCAATTCCCAATATCCAAGGACAGTGGAGGCTAAGATTTCCAAAACAAATTCAAAAGCTTTAGTAGCAGGTTCTATACAAGATGATTTCACAAGAGAGCAGTTACCATAGCAACCGAAGGGCAGAGGGTCAAGGGAGTCTGGAATAAAAGGAGTGAAAACTGAGGGGGCCACTACCTATGGGGTTCATCCTTGGGGCTGATGATGATTACAAGTCATTCTTTATATACCAGTTGCTCACACATGACGGACTCACTAGTTACAGCTCTCGATGGGTTGATCTCCAGCTCTAAATTCCATGTTCCTACTTCTGTTGGGTATGCCACTTTAGGTGCTCTGTGTGTCATCTATAAATTGTGGACTTTGTAATTTCTCAAAAGTTTCTTTCAACTCTAATTTTTTAATGATAATTATACAAACTCTTAAAAAAAAGCAAACCAGTTACAGTCTCTTTTATTTGCTCCTCTCCCTGCCTCCTCCCTCTCTCCTTTTCACTACCTTGCCAGGGCTAAGCTACTAGCAAGAGATCAGATCAACTGGCTTGAGTTGAATCTCTTTTTCTTTCAATTTCTAATTCTCCTGTGAAAATGCTAATGAGCAGAAAAATTGCAAACCTGTAGCCAATTAAGAAGGACAACCCAGGGACTCACAACTGAAGCTATCCAGAAGCTAAATACTTTAAAAGCCTTTGCTTTTTGCACCAAGATTGTTAGCACTTGTTACTTTATTTTACTCAGTGAAAGTTAACATGCTATAGGTGGGGAGAATCAGTTATGGGCCCAGTAAATTAATAATATATGCTCTTAAATAATTGGAAAGATATCAATTGCTCATGGATAGGCAGAGCTAATATAGTAAAAATGACAATACTGCCTAAATTAATTTACTTATTCAGTGCCATACCAATCAGACTACCTAAAAATTATTTTATACAGCTAGAAAAAATAATAACAAAATTCATCTGGAAAAACAAAAAATCAAGAATATCCAGGGAAATAATGAAAAAAAATTCACAGGAAGGTGGGTTAGCGGTACCAAACCTGGAGCTTTACTATAAAGCGGCAGTCATCAAAACTATCTGGTACTGGCTAAAAAATAGAGTGGTAGATCAATGGAATAGGCTAGGCTCAGGAAATGCAGTAGTAAATGACACTAGTAATGTAGTGTTTGATAAACCCAAAGACTCCAGCTTCTGGAATAGGAACTCAGTATTTGACAAAAACTGCTGGGAAAACTGGAAGATAGTATGGCAGAAATTAGGCATAGACCAACATCTTACACCTTATACTAAAATAAGGTCAAAATGGATACATGATTTAGACATAAGAGGTGATACCATAGGTAAATTAGGAGAGAAAGGAATAGTGTACCTATCAGATCTTTGGAAAGGAAAACAGTTTTTGACCAAACAAGAGATAGAGTATATTATAAAATGCAAAATGGATGATTTTGATTATATTAAATTAAAAAATTTTTGTACAAACAGAAGCAATGCATCCAAAATTGGAAGGGAGGCAGAAAGCTGGGAAACAATTTTTGAGGCCAGTGCTTCTGATAAAGGCCTCATCTCTAAAATATATAGGGAATTAAATCAAATTTATAAGAATCCAAGTCATTCCCCAATTGAGAAATGGTCAAAGGATATGAACAGGCAGTTTTCTGATGAAGAAACCAAAGCTATCTATTGCCATATGAAAAAATGCTCTAAATCTCTAATGATTAGAGAGATGCAAATTAAAACAACTCTGAGGTACCACCTGACACCTATCAGATTGGCTAAAATGACAAAAAAGGAAAGTAATAAATGTTGGAGAGGCTGTGGGAAAATTGGAACACTAATGCATTGTTGGTGGAGCTGTGAGCTGATCCAACCATTCTGGAGAGCAATTTGGAATTATGCCCAAAGGGCGATAAAGCTGTGCATACCCTTTGACCCAGCGATCCCACTTTTAGGTCTTTTGCCCAAAGAAATCATGGAAGGGGGAAAGGGACCCACATGTACAAAAATATTTATAGCTGCTCTTTACGTGGTAGCAAGGAAATGGAAGTTGAGGGGGTGCCCATCAGTTGGGGAATGGCTGGACAAGTTGTGGTATATGAATACAATGGAATACTATTGTGCTGTAAGAAATGATGAGCAGGAAAAGTTCAGAGAAACCTGGAGGGTCTTACATGAGCTGATGATGAGTGAGATGAGCAGAACCAGAGGAACATTGTACACAGTATCATCAACATTGAGTGTTGACCTACTGTGATGGACTATATTCTTCTCACAAATGCAATGGTACAGAAGAGTTCCAGGGAACTCATGATAGAAGAGGATCTCCAAATCCAAGAAAAAAAAAAAAGAACTGTGGAGTATAGATGCTGATTGAACCATATTATTTCTTTTGTTTTGGGTGCTGTTGGTTTTTTTTTTCTTTCTATTTTGAGGTTTTGCATCACTGCTCTGATTCTTTCTCTTGTAACAGGATTAATGCGGAAATAGGATTAATGTTATTATGTATATATATATATATATATGTATATGTATAGAGATATATAGATATAACCTATATCAGATTACCTGCTGTCTAGGGGAGGGGGGAGGGAGGGGAGGGAGAAAAATCTGACATTGTAAAGCATGTATAAACAAAAGTTGAGAACTATCTTTACATGTAATGGAAAAAATAAAATACCTCATACATTAAAAAAAATAATATATGCTCTTTATCAATACATCTTTTTCATTTTCCCCTTCAATTTATCTACTGTAGCTTTACCGAAATGATCAATTATTAGTGCTTTGTTTTTAGGGATTGCAGAATTCATTCATTCATTAATTCATTCATTCATACTGAACTACTCAACAAAAATGGATTGTCTATAGGACTGGAATAATACTGAAAGAAATTTTATCCAGTCTCATTTTTTTGTTTTTTTGTTTTTGTTTTTTTTTAGTGAGGCAATTGGGGTTAAGTGACTTGCCCAGGGTCACACAGCTAGTAAGTATTAAGTGTCTGAGGCCGGATTTGAACTCAGGTACTCCTGACTCCAGGGCCGGTGCTCTATCCACTGCGCCATCTAGCTGCCCCATATCCAGTCTCATTTTAGGGGGAATAGGGAGATGGGGAGGGTGTCACTATCCCTGTGGGTAACCTATATTGGAGCATGGGAACAACTTTGGAAATGTTTCAGCTTTAATCACTCGATAAACTGGAATTTATTAATTACCTACTATGTTCAAGGCACTAGGGACACAAAGACAAAAGTGATAAAGTTGTACCCTCATGGCTCTTATAGGAAGAAACAACAGGTCCATCAATGATCATAACAAATGTATGTTGTTTTTTATTAATTAATTAATTAATTAATTTTAGTTTTTAACATTTGTTTAGATAAGATTTCCAATTTCAAATTTTTCTCCCTCCCTCCCCTCCCTTCTGATATAGGTTATATATATATATAAAACAACATTAAACATATTTCTGCATTAGTCATGTTATAAGAGAAGAATCAGAGTAAAAAGGAAAAACCTTAAAAAAGAAAAACAACAGTACCAAAAACAAAAGAAATAGTATGGTCTGCTCAGCATCCATATTCCACAGTTCCTTTTTTTTCTGGATTTGGAGAGCCTTTTCTATCACGAGTCCTTTGGAACTTTCTTGTACTGTTGGATTGGTGAGAAGAATCTAGCCTATCACAGTTGATCAACACATAATGTTGATGATACTGTGTATAATGTTCTCCTGGTTCTGCTCATCTCACTCATTATCAGTTCATGCAAGTCCTTCCAGGTTTCTCTGAACTCCTCCTGCTCATCGTTTCTTACAGCACAAGAGAATTCCATTACATCCATATACCACAACTTGTTCAGCCATTCCCCAATTGATGGGCAACTCCTCAATTTCTAATTCCTTGCCACCACAAAAAGAGCAGCTATAAATATTTTTGTACATGTGGGTCCTTTTCCCTTTTTTATGATATCTTTGGGAAAAAGACCCAAAAGTGGTATTGCTGGGTCAAAGGGTATGCACAGCTTTATAGCCCTTTGGGCATAATTCCAAATTGCTCTCCAGAATGGTTGGATTAGTCCACAGCTTCACCAACAATGCATTAGTGTTCCAATTTTCCCACAGCCTCTCCAACATTTATTACTTTCCTTTTTTGTCATATTAGCCAATCTGATAGGTGTCAGGTAGTACCTCAGAGTTGTTTTAATTTGCATCTCTCTAATCAACAGTGATTTAGAGCATTTTTTCATATGGCAATAGATAGCTTTGATTTCTTCATCAGAAAACTGCCTGTTCATGTCCTTTGACCATTTCTCAATTGGGCACTGACTTGGATTCTTATAAACTTGATTTAGTTCCCTATATATTTTAGAAATGAGGCCTTTATCAGACGTACTGGCCATAAAAATTGTTTCCCAGCTTTCTGCCTCCCTTCTAATTTTGGATGCATTGCTTCTGTTTGTACAAAACCTTTTTAATATAATGTAATCAAAATCATCCATTTTGCATTTCATAATATTTTCTATCTCTTGTTTGGTCATAAACTGTTCTCCTTTCCAAAGATCTGAAAGGTAGACTAATCCTTCTTCTCCTAATTTACCTATGGTGTCACCTCTTATGTCTAAATCATGTATTCATTTTGACCTTATTTTAGGATAAAGTGTAAGATGTTGGTCTATGCCTAATTTCTGCCATACTATCTTCCAGTTTTCCCAGCAGTTTTTGTCAAATACTGAATTCCTATCCCAGAAGCTGGAGTCTTTGGGTTTATCAAACAGTACATTACTAATGATATTTACTACTGTGTCTCCTGTGCCTAGCCTATTCCGTTGATCCTCCTCTCTATTTCTTAGCCAGTACCAGATAGTTTTGATGACTGCTGCTTTATAGTAGAGCTTCAGATTTGGTACAGCTACCAAATGTATTTTGTTAATACAAGGTAATTTTAGGGGGAGACATTGGTTGTTTCATGAGAATAAGAAAAAGATTCCTGCAGGAAGTGGTATTTGAGTTTCATTTTGAAGGAAATGAGAGAAATTGAAGTTACAAACTTGTCATTTCTTTTCTGTCCTTTTATTTGTTGGGACTCAAGATCAGAAAGGGACTAGAAAGGAGAATGACAACAGCTCCCTTGTAAGGTGTGTGTGTGTGTGTGTGTGTGTGTGTGTGTGTGTGTGTGTGTGTATGTATCTTTAGACTGCACCAAGACTTTTGGGACACACTGCATGTTGCACAGCAAGATTCACAATGTGATTTCCAGCTCCATAAGGTAGATAATACAAGAATGAGGAGAGAGGGAGATAAAGGGAAGAGGGTCAGTGCTTGTAATTTCATTGGTATGAGGACTCCCTAATGAGGAAATTTCCTCTACCAATGCAGGTTGCCATCTTCTCTGCAACTATAGTCTTAGAGAGTCATCTGGGAGCAGCAGAGAGCTGCCTCTCTTCAGAGTACATTACAAGGATTACTATCTCCATTTTACAGATTTCCTTGGAGGAAACCAAGGCTTAGCAGAGCTCACAACACAGTAAATGTCACAGCCAGCCCTCAGACTCAGGCCTTTTGATTCCAGCTCCAGGGCTCATTCCCCTATGCAACTTTGTGGATTTTTCACTAGGATCCAGGATTCATGGTACTGAGGCCCTGGAAATCCTTCAGCAGATTGAGTTATACACTGAAAATGAATGCCCGGAAATGAAGCAAGCTCTGAAATTCAGGCTGAAGTGGCTTCTTGAGTCTCAGGCACAGAAATGATTCCAAGATGGACACTCAAGAAACCACATGACAACAAGAAGTTAGATCCCCCACTTTTCAGTGGGTACAACAAGTCAACAAGTATTTATTAAAGGCTTACTATATGCCAGGCACTGTGATAAGGGCTGGGGACACAAGAGAAGGCAAAAAACAGTCCCTGCTTGAAAGGAATTCACAGTCTAATGAGGGAGATACCTTGTAAACAACTATGCACAAACAAGATACACAGGATTAATGAGACAATCTCAGAATAAAGGCACTAGCAGTAGTAAAGGCTTTTTGCAAAAAAACAAAAACAAAAAACAATATTTCAGTGGAGACTGAAACAAAAAAAAAGAAACCAAGGGTGAGGGAGGTGAAGAGCAAGAGGAAGAACATTCCAAGCATGGAGGCCAGTCAACAAAAATGTATTAGTCAGGAGATGGAGAGTCTTGTGGGAGGAACAACCAATGGTCCAGGGTTATTATAGCGTCGGGTCTACGATGATGGTGGTGGGAAGTACAAGGGCGAGAAGACTGGAAAGGTAGGAAGGGGTCAAGTTGTAAAGGCTTTGGCTTTGAAAGCCAACTAGAGGATATTACATCTGATAGGGGCAATTCAAAGACAATCTCACTTATTGCAAGATCACTCATCTGGTTGTTTCACCAGGGAAGAACATAGCTAAGAAACAGGAAATGAATGAAAAAGTCTTTTGAATAACCAAATTACGTCACAAAGTACATACAGTTTATTTAGATCATAAGCTTGAATCATTGGAGAGCCCTACGAAACTCATATTTAGAATTTCCTTGCTTTTACATTATTTTTAAAAATAAATATTTTTTGAAATATTTCTCAATATAGAAAAACTTTTAATATTAATTTTTTTTAATTTTGCATTCCAAATTATCTCTCTCTCTTCCACCCTTTACCCCATCTTGAGAAGGCAAGTGACTTGATATTGATTATACATGTGAAGGAATGCAAAACATATTTCTTTATTAGCTATGTTGAAAAAGAAAACAGACCAAAAAACAAAACAAAACCCAAGAACAAAAAAAAGAAAGTAAAAAGTATGCTGCAATCTGAACTCAGAGTTTATCATTTCTCTATCTGGAGGTAGATCACATTTTTCATCTTGGGTCTTTTGAAACTGTCTTGCATCACTGTCTTGATCAGAGTGGTGAAGTCACAGTTGATTATCCTTATACCACTGCTATTGTATACAATGTTCTCCCAGTTCTGTTCACTTCATTTTGCATAAGTTTATATGAATCTTCCCAGGTTTTTCTGGAACCATTTTCTGCTCACCATTTCTTATATAAGTACAATATTATTCCATCACAATTATATACCACAACTTGTTCACCCTTTCCACAATTAATGGTCATCCCCTCAATTTCTAATTCTTCACCACCACAAAAAGAGCTGTTATAGGTGTCTTTGTACAAATGAGTCCTTTTCCCTTTTCTTTGATCTCCTTGGGATACAGACCTAGTAGTGGTATTTCTGGGTCAAAGGGTATTACCTCACAGTTTTATAGCTCTTTGGCTATAGCTCCAAATTGTTCTTTAGAATGATTGGACCAGTGGGAGCAGCTAGGTGGTATAGTGGATAAAACACCAGCCCTCGATTCAGGAGGACCTGAGTTCAAATCTAGCCTCAGACACTTCACACTTACTAGCTGTGTGACCCTGGGCAAGTCACTTAACCCTCATTGCCCCACCCCAAAAACAAAAACAAAAACAAAAACACAAAGAATGATTGGACCAGTTCACAGCTCCACCAATGATGCAATAATATTCCAATTTTTCCCCATATCTCCTCCAGCATTTGCGATTTTCCTGTTCTGGCCAATGTGATAGATATGCAGTGGTATTTCAGAGTTGTTTTAATTTGCATTTTTATAATCAGTGGTAATTGAGCATTCTTTGAATGTAATTATTGATAGCTTTGATTTTCTCAAAACTTGTTAATATTTTCTGACCATTTATCAACTGGAGAATAGCTTTTATTTTTAAAAATTTGGCTCAGTTCCCTATATATTTGAGTAATGAGGCCTTTATTGGAGAAACTTGCTGCAAACATTTCCCCCAATTTCTTGTTTACCTTCTAATTTAGCCTATATTAGTTTTGTTTATGCAAAATCTTTTTAATTTCATATAATCAAAATTATCCATTTTACTTCCTGAGATCCTCTCTATTCTTTGTTCATCATAAACTTTTCCCATGTCCATAGATCTGAAAGGTACATTTTCCCATGCTCTCCTAATTTACTTATGATATCAACCTTTATGTTTAAATCATTTATCCATTTTGGCCTTATCTTGGTATATGGTGTGAGATGTTGGTCTATGCCTAGTATCTGCCAAACCAATTTCTAGTTTTCACAGCAATTTTTGTCAAATGTTGAATTCTTACCCAAAAGCTTGAATTTGGTGGTTTATCAAACACTAGATTTCTATGGCCACTTACACCTGTGTACTGTGAACCTAATATATTACACTGATATAGAACTCTATTTCTTAGCCAGCACCAGATTTTTTTGATGATTACTATTTTTAATAGAGTTTGAAATTTGGTACTGCTAGGTCAGCTTCCTTCCCATATTTTTTCATTGATTCCCTTGGTATTCTTGACCTTTTGGTCTTCCAGATGAATTTTGTAATTATTTTTTCTAGCTCTATAAAATAATTATTTGGTAGTTTGATTGGTATGGCACTAAATAAGCAAATCTGGTAGAATTGACATTGTTATTATATTGGCTCAGTCCACCCACGAGCAATTGATATTTCTCATATTGTTTAGATCTGTCTTTTTTCCATGAAGTGTTTTATAATTGTGTTCATATAATCCTTGGGCTTGTCTTAGCAGGTATTTTTTATTGTCTGCAGCTATTTTAAATAGAATTTCTCATTCTATCTCTTCCTTCTGGGTTTTGTTGGTAGCATATAGAAGTACTGGTGAATTATGTGGGTTTATTTTATACAACTAAATTTGTTCACTGTTTCATCTAGTTTTTTAGTCAGGAAGTTGTTTAAAGGGGAATGTTGGGAGAGCTTAGCTTAGTGCTTTCACTGTTTCTCCATCTTGGCTCTATCCCCAGAAGTCTCCTCTTGATTTTACTCTACATACAATTCTAACAAACTGACTTATCAGTCTTTCCCACAACAAAAATGAGTGAAGAAATGCTGCCTGACAATAAGAAGGAAAGTGGGGGAAATATACATAGATGTTTATGGAATGTTAGCTCTGGAGCCAGAAGTTCTCATTTCAAAACTTGCCCCTGATGCTTATTGACTATATAACCTGAGTTATCCTGATTCAAATCCAGCCACGTTTCACCACCTCTCTCAAAGTCCCAAATTATACCTACCTTTTGCTACTTAAATTTCCTCAAAAGCTCTTATCTTCTGATTTCTTGATCCTGAAGGGCAAACATCACTTTTTTTTCCTACCCAGGGTCTTAGACATGGAATTGACAAAGTCTATGCCCTAGGATACATAATCTCATCTACTTCCCTAATGTGGAAAGGAAGCATTCTAAGAAGACTTGAGGTGAGCAAAACCCAGAACAGAAGGACTGGAGAGGGAGTCGTGGCTGAGATTGGATCAGCTGGCTCAAATTCCTCATTCCACTATATCTTTGCCACCCACAGGGGATAAGGGGAGTGCAGTATGACAGGACCATTAACTCAGAGAAAACCATTCTATCAAGCTTCAAATTGATGAAAACCAAGAGAAATAGATACCCCCAGAGATAAAACAGATGCCAATTTGGAGAAAGCACAGCACAATAGCAGTTGGACTTGAAGCAATCAGTTTCACCAAAAGCCAACTTATTTTACAGAGCTATTGAAAATGAAGTTGCCTCTTGGAATACTTGCCATCTATCACTCCTCATTCAGACAAAGGCCCTTTGTTCACCTGAAGCACACAGTGAATGAGGTCTTGCCACTTAGGGAGAAAATACATTTAGGTGGACCTGTTAAACATCGAGAAACAAATCAAAGCGACCACATCAATTAAATTAGAGGGTGGCAGGGTGAATCATTTGGTCTTAGAGCAGGAGGGAAGCCTACCCTGAGATTCCCCTGCCTTATTGCTGCATCTGCCCTCTGGAGCCCTAGAGAGATTTACTAACACAAACTGCACTGGACTCTTTCCTAGCTATGGAAGCTTCTATGGACTAGATGGGGCAACTTTCACAGTCCTGAATGGGCAAATTCCAGTGATGGCCAAATCACTGGGGAAAGTTTTGGGGTTTTTGTTTTGTTTTGGTTTTTTTGTTTGTTTGTTTTCACTGGGAAGAGTTTTCAGGAAAACAGAGAGGAAATGGGGAGAGTGGGAAAGATCAATGTAGGGCTCTCTTCTCCAACACTTGGACCCTATTCCTATCTCAGTGCAGTTCAAGGCTACATTAGTTTTCATAGCTGCCACATAAGACTGCTGATTCATGTTTAGCTTGCTGTCTCTTAAAAAAACAACTAAGTCATGGGTAAATTGAACCAGGTCTGCCTCATTTTTCTTTGCCTTTTATTTTTTGAAAAGGGGCCAGCTAGTTAAACCCATACTTTAGTAAGCCTCCTCTCTACAATTTTCAACAACATCCCCACCAAAATGTCTTAATTAAGTGCCTACTATGCATATAGCATGAAATTAGGCACTAAGGATAGAAAAAAAATCAATAAAAAAGAAACCAGTCCCTGCTCTGTACAAGTGGTCATAAAAACCTTTGTTTTAATACCATCTGTGAGTGGTAGCCTACCATCTTCCAAGGCAGCTTGTTCCACTTTGGGATAATACACAAAACTAAATTTTAAATTTGGAAGGGACCTTAGCATAAATCTAATCTGAACCATATTTGTGGATTGCGTAGATATACCAGTATGATTAGTGATCTGGGGATTCATGCATGCATGCATGCATGCATTCATTCATTCATATATTCACTCATTCATTCTACAAGCACTCATTAGGAAGCATATGAAAATGAGAAATTAGACAAATACTGAAATAAGTTTCAAGTTAATACCTAGTTTATCAAAGTGGGGGAAGTGATTCAATATTTTTTCTGCCAATGTTTATGAAGGTATGAGAGACCAGATGGATTCACAAGTGAATTATATCAATCATTAACAATAATTAACTCCAATATATATAAATGGATTATAATAACAAGAAATTAAAACAATCTTCTAATCTCCATGACATAAATATGGTATTGATACCTAAGAGACAAGGTAGAGAAAGAAAACTATAGACCAATATACCTATGAAACTATATAAACCAATATACCAATGAAAATTGGTACAAAACTATGTCAAATAAAATATTAGCAAGCAGACTACAAAAATATATTAGAAGATTATATACAATGACCAAGGTTGGGTTCAACATAAGACAGAACATACACATAATAAACCATGTTAATAATATAATAAAATAACAATAAAATCAGCAATAATATAATAAATTATAATGAAACAATATACTAAAAACTACATAATCATATTAATAGTTGCTAAAAATGCATTTGATAAAATCTAAAACTCATTTTTATTAATAGGAAAAAATGGATCTTTCCTTAATATAGCAAATAGTATTTATGTAACTCTAAGAGCAAACATTATATATAATGAAGAAAAGTTAGAGGCCTTTCCAGTAAGATCAGGGATAGATCAAGGAAGCTCATTTTCATGTTTACTATTTAACACAATTTTAGAAATATTGGTTATAGCAAGAAGATAAAAAGAATTTGGGGGATGAGGGAATAAGCATAGGCAAAGAGAAAACAAAATTATCACTTTTGTTGGTGGCATAATGTTGTATTTAGAAAACCGTATAGAATCAATGAAAATTAATTGAAATAATGACTACCTTCAGCAAAGTTTCAGGATATAAGATAAATCCATATGAAACATCAATAAAACCTAGCAAGAAGACCTAGAAAGAAAAATTCCATTGAAAAAAGAATTACCAAAACTATAAAATACTTGGGAATCTATCTCTCAAGCTTCACTCAAAAGCCCTATGAATCAGGGCAGCTAGGTGGTGCAGTGGATAAAGCACTGGCCCTGGATTCAGGAGGACCTGAGCTCAAATCCAGCCTCAGACACTTGACACTTGTGACCCTGGGCAAGTCACTTAACCTTCATTGCCCCGCCTCTCCCAAAAAGCCATATGAATCTAGGTACGAAATGTCCTTTGCCAAAACAGAGTCCTAACTAATTGGAGAAAAATTAATTGTTCATGGGTAGATTATGTTAATAAGATAAAAATGACAATACTATCTACATTAATTTACATGTTCAGCACTATACTAACCTCCCAAAAGAATGTTACGTAGAGCTAGAAAAAAAATTTTAATTACATATAAAGAAACAAAATATCTCACATGTAAAGTTTAATAATTTTTAACAGTGGGAAGAAAGGAGTCTATCAAACTTCAAACTGCCCTCAGGTCTCAAACTGTGTTACAAAATAGTAATCATTAAAAATGACGTGGTACTAGCTAAAATTAGAGACACACAGATACAGAGAGAGTCAGAGACAGGTAGAGAGAAAGAGACAGAGAAAGAGTGAGACATAAAAAGATGGGGGGGCAGAAGGGAGAAAAGAATGTTGGGGAGGATGAGAGAGCACTAGATTAGTGGAACAGATTAGATACACAACACAGAGTAGCAAACAAACACTGAAGCCTAGTATTTAATTAAAAATAATTTAACTTGAAAATAAAATCAACTATGGACTTGCCTTTTTCTTTCTATTTTTCATTAATCTATCATTTAATCAGGAAAAAATAAGGTTAGTTTAGCATGATGCACTGATAATTTGTGAACCCATGCTGGATTCTGATTATAATGACTACTTTTAAATTTAATTTAATTTTTATTAACATTTTTTATCTAAAGTTTTGAGTTTCAAGTTCTAGCCCTTCCTCCTTTCCTCCCTCCCCTCCCCATTCCCTGAGGAAATAAACAATTAGATAGGTTATACACGTACAATTACATAAAACATTTCCATATTCATCATTTTGTATAAGAAAACTCTAATAAAAGGGAAAAATTAAAGAAAGTGAAAATAGCATGCTTCAATCTGTGCTCAGTCTATATCAGTTCTCTGGAGGCAGATAGTAAGCTTCCATTCAAAATCTCAGTAACTTCTTTCCCTAACCAAAATGTCCCTCCCTGGCTGCTACTCTTGTATATGTGTTATGTTCCCTTATTAGAATATAAATTCCCTGAGGGTGGGGATTATAAAATGTATATCTCCAGAGCTCAACACAATTCCTGATACTTAGGATTTAATAAATTCTTTTTCATTCATCCATCCACCCACCCACCCATCCATCCTTCCATCCTCCTTCCCTCCATTCCTCCATCCATTCATCCATTCATCCATCCACCCACCCACCCATCCATTCTTCCATCCTCCTTCCTTCCATCCCTCCATCCCTCCATGCATTCATCCATCCATCCATCCATCCATCCATCCATCCATCCATTTCCTTCCAAAGCACATTTGGGGAGCCACTTCCTACATGAGGCCTTCCCTCTTCTCTTCCTTGTCCTCTTACAGTTATCTTGTATTGCTTTGAATATACTCTGCATTTATATACCAGCATTTATGTTGGATTCCTTCCCTCCCCCCCAGTAGAAGGTAGTTCCTCAAGAGCATAGGTTACTTCACTTTTGTCTTTGTATTCCCCATGCCTAGCATAGTGTCCTATACACAGTAGGTGCTTAATAAATGTTTGTTGCGTTAAACTTGAAAAAATTAATATACACATTGTCATTTTACAAAAATCATGGTTAAAGTCAAAAGACTGAACTCTGCACTATTCTGATCAACTAAGAAGATGTAGCAAACTTGGCATCATATGATCAGTCAACTTTCTTATACATCATTCCCCTTCACACACTCTTTGGTGAAGTCAAATTGGCTTCTTGCTATTTGTCATATAAAAGATTCCATATCTTCCTCCTTGCTTTTGTATCCTCCTTGCATTCCAATTTATATGTTCCTCATCCCTCCTGATTCTTAGAATCTCTAGAGTCCTACAAAGATCAGCTCTTCCTTACTTCTATTTCTCTCTTTCTTTCTTTCTTTCTTTCTTTCTTTCTTTCTTTCTTTCTTTCTTTCTTTCTTTCTTTCTTTCTTTCTTTCTTTCTTTCTTTCTTTCTTTCTTTCTTTCGCAAGGGTTACATGACTTGCCCAAGGTCACACAGGTAGCAAGTCTCAAGTGTCTGGGGCCTGATTTGAACTCAGGTCCTCCTGAATCCAGGGCTGGTACTATATCCACTGCGCCTTCTCTCTCTCTCTCTCTCTCTCTCTCTCTCTCTCTCTCTCTCTCTCTCTCTCTCTCTCTCTCTCTCATTTCTCCTGAGAGAATGGAAGTACCTTAAGGGCAAAGAATTGTTTAATTCCTGTCTTTATGTCCTCAATACCACCAGAGAACCTGGCTCACAATAGCTATTAAATAAATACTTGAGGTACTGATAACAATTTAATGAAACTAAAGCCACTTTGGCTCTTAGAATTATTATTATTAAGGCTATTGTGATGTTGATGGGTTGATGAAGGGTTAAGGTTTTGAATTTTATCAGTCAGTCTTCCTATGCTTGCTGGAATATTTCTAAGAATGGTGGTTTCCAGAAAGACACAAGACTTTAATAAAATAGCCTAAGATAATGCATCACAATAGAAGTACAGAATGATAACCCAGGCTCTAATGAATGGATTTGTAAGCAGCTCTTTTCTCTGTGGGCATTAGTTTGAGATTAACATAAAAAAGAGCCTAATCACTGGGGAAGCTCAGTATTATGTATTATTGCAAAAAGCTGCTCAACTTGCAAGATGGAAAGAGGAAAAAACCACAGAATATAACCTCACAAATACATGACTATCAATGACAAATGGCAAAAATGTTTCCTTGGTTTTAACTGTTGTTCAGTGGTTTGTCAATCATGTCTGACTCTTCAAGACCCCATTTGGGGTTTTCTAGCAAAGGACTGGTTTACCATTTCCTTCTCCAGCTCATTTTACAGATGATGAAACTGAGGCAAACAGAGTTAAGTGACTTACCCAGGACCATACAGCTAGTAAGTGTCTGAGGCTGGATTTGAACTAAGGAAAAGGAAACTTCCTGACTTCAGGCCTGGCGTTCTATGTACTGTGGCATCACTTAGCTGCGCTATATGTTAAACTGTGGTAGCCTGTCTTCAATGCTTCTCATTTACTCTCTCTTTTTTCTTTTTTTTTTTTATGCGGGGTAATGAGGGTTAAGTGACTTGCCCAGAGTCACACAGCTAGTGTCAAGTGTCTGAGGCTGGATTTCAACTCAGGACCTCCTGAATCCAGGGATGGTGCTTTATCCACTGTGCCATCTAGCTGCCCCTCACTCTCTTTAATAGAGATTCATACTTTGGGATACTTTGTCCAGCTATGGAAATGGAGCCACACTTATTCACCCACCATCTCTTACCTAGGGGCAATCACTGATATCCTACAAGCAGAAACAAAATGAACATCACAGGCCTTGGCCTCATGGACACTGCCCCAGCCTGATAAATTCACCTCTTCCCTGAAAGAGGGGAGGGAAGATAGAGGATGAATAAGGCAGGATTAGTCAAGGTCTCTGCTTGTTTTCTTTGCTGAAGGTTTGTTCCTCTTGGGTGAGTTTTTGTCACTGCTGGCTGGTGCTAAGAGATCTAACCATTCATTATGCTCTCTAGCCTCATTTTCCCCATCTGTAAAATGAGAGGATTGGATTAGACAGCTCTCCAGTGTCTCTAAATCCAGTAATCTCACGGTCCCACTGGCTGCTGCTGCCCTGAATGTTTCCTTTCTTGCTGTTGTTAAGATGGCCACAGTGGGGCTTATTTTTGCTACTAAGAGGGTTATTAAGATTGTCAGAAAACAACATTAAGTTGTTTAAGAAATAAGACTATTCACAATCACAAAGCTAGGAATTTTCCGTAGGAAGGAAAATAAAAGGGGGGAAGGCCTCTTAAAAGCTGACGGGGCATAGGTCTTCTGAGATATGCAGGACTCTAAGCATTTACACTGGTGAAATCATAACTGACACTTATAGAATGCTTTAAGGTTTGCAAAGCATCTCCCATTCATCTCATCTGAATCTCCCAACAATCCCATGGGGTAGGTACTTTGGGTACTACTAGTATTCCCATTTTACAGATGATGAAATTGAGTTTCAGAGAGATTAAGTAATTTGTGCCAAATTAAGTGTCAGAAGTAGAATGTGAATGCAGGTCTTGCTGAAGCCAAGTTCAGAACCCTATCCACTATGTTATACTGTATTTGACTGTGTTTACCATCATGAATTAAGGAGTTTGGTGGGGCTGAGAGTAGTAGAAGCAGAACATTTTATTTTTTCCCATTTGCCTGATTTAATCAATCAAAAAGTATTTATTGTGTTTCCTATGAGTTAGAGCCTGTGCTAACCAACTTAGAAGGCCTTTCTGGCATTTTTTTTCAGGGAAATGAGGGTTAAGTGACTTGCCCATGGTCACACAGCTAGTAAGTGTCAAGTGTCTGAGGCCAAATTTGAACTCAGGTCCTCTGGAATCTAGGGCCAGTGCTTTATCCACTGCACCACCTAGCTGACCCTCTCTGGCATTTTTGAAAAGTGAAAAATACTATAGTATGACCCAGGGTATTGACTACTGTCCCTTTGTAACAATTCCCATGTCTCCAAATTAAAATTATTTCTTTTGCTTTGCTAATGAATCTAATCTCAGTGCATGGGGCAGTTAGGTGGTGCAATGGATAGAGCTTTGGCCCTGGAGTCAAGAGGACATGAATTCAAATCTCACCTCAGACACTTACTAGATGTGTGACCCTGGGCAAGTCACTTGACCCCAGTTGCCTTAAAAAACATAGGGCTATTGGGGCAGCTAGGTGGCACAGTGGATAGAGCACCAGCCCTGGATTCAGGAGGACCTGAATTCAAATCCAGCCTCAGACACTTAACACTTACTAGCTATGTGACCCTGGGCAAGTCACTTAACCCCCATTGCCTCACCAAAAAAAAAAAAAACAAACAAACCCCAAAACAAAACAAACAAACAAAAACCCATAGGGCTATCTCCAGTCTTGATATTTATCTTGCCATTGGATCCAGATGGCTCTGGAGGAAAGAGTGAGGTTGGTGACCTTAGACAGCCCTGCCTCACTTCAATCCAATTCAGTGCAAGTCATGACATCACCTCCCGATGTCATGGTCCTCTGAGTAAAAAGGACAAACAACAACAACAACAACAATCCCAGTGCATGGGCAAATTGCAAACTGACAGCCCTTTGCAGTCTTTATCTTACCCAGAGAAGATACAGGTATACACCCAAGCAGTGCTCCATGCCTGGAATGTCCTTCTTCCTCTTCTTTGAACCCCCTTCTCACTTCAGAGATTAGCTCAAGTACTAACGATGAAAGCAGCTCTCCCCAATTCCTTACATTCTTTTTTTTTTTTTCAGGGCAATGAGGGTTAAGTGACTTGCCCAGGGTCACACAGCTATCAAGTGTCAAATGTTGGAGGCCCGATTTGAACTCATGTCCTCCTGAATCCAGGGCTGGTGCTTTATCCACTGCACCATCTAGCTGCCCCCTCCTTATATTCTTAATGTTCCTTCCCTTGATAGTTATTTGTATTCATTTTGTATACCTCTTGTGTCACAACAGATGGAGTGCTGGGCCTGGAGTCAGGAAGACTCATCTTCCTGAGTTCAAATCTGGCCTCAGATACTTACTAGTTCTGTAATCCTGAATGAGTCACTTAACTATGTTTGCCTCAGTTTCCTCATCTGTCAAATGAGCTGGAGAAGGAAATTGCAAACCACACTACTATCTTTGCAAAGAAAATCCCAAATGGGGTCACAAAGTGTTGGACATGACTTAAAGAACAGCTCAACAACAATAAAACATGTATCTTGTACTTACTTATCTGTATATACATTGCATCCTCCCAGAAGATTGAGGAGTTAAAGATAGTACAAGTTATAAACTTGGGATACAGGAAGTATAGTGGTGCTTTGCCAAGAACAGGAATGGGTTTGGAGGAAGAAATAAGGAGTTTGAGACATCTGCAGGTCTTCCATTTTGAAATATTTAAGAAGCAGTTGGTTATATGGAACTCGAGCTCAGAGGATAGACTGGAGCTTTTTTAGAGATCCATGAGTCATCATACACCATGGAGATGATAATGAAGCCCATGGGAATCAATGGGATCAATAGGAGAGATGATATAGAGAGAAGAAAGGAAGACCCAGGACACAATCTTGAAGGAATACAGACAGTTAAGAGCAGGATATGGATGATGACTCAACAAAAGAGACTGAGGAGAGGTCAGATAGAAGGGGAAATAAGAGAGAATAAAGTCAGGAAAAACCAGAGCAGAGAGAGAATGCAGGAGAGGATGGCCAAATGTTAAATGCAGTAGAGAGGTCAAGAAAGATGAAGACTGATCAAACAAACAATCAAATAAGATTTGGAAATTAGGGGTTTGTTGATATGTTGGAGAGAGCAGGTGCAGTTGAATAAAGAGTTTAGAAATAAAACTGAAAAGGGTTGAAGAATGAAAGAAAGGAGAGGAAATGGAGGCTTTTTTCTAGTTTGACCGAGAGATATCGGATGGTAAGTTGAGGGGATGGTAATCAGTCAGTCAACAATCATTTATTAAGTGCTTACAGCATGCCAGGGGGGCTAATGTTAATTCAGAGGTGGGGGAGACCTCAGTGTGTTTGAAGGAAGAGAAGTATAGGTAGTGAGAAACCAATAGGACACAGCAGCAGCATCAAAGTAAACATTAGAATTTGATGGGGGGGGCAGCTAGGTGGCACCGTGGATAAAGCACTGGTCCTGGATTCAGGAGGATCTGAGTTAAAATCCAGCCTCAGACACTTGATACTTACCAGCTGTGTGACCCTGGGCAAGTCACTTAACCCTCATTGTCCCACAAAAAAGGAAATAAAGAATTTGATGGTAGAAAACAGAAATGGAAATCATATGGGTCACCATGAACAGTAAATCCTGCCTATGGCCCTTGGGAACTCTGCTGATGGGTGTGAACAAAACTCAAGGCATTTAAAGCAAGGGACACTCTTGTTGTGACAGCTTGGGATGTGGTAAGCAAGTATGATGAATCTTGGAGAAGTTTACAAGTAAGAGCTCCCCCCTCCCCACAGATGAAGTTTCTCCTCAACTATCCATGGTGGGATAAATCTGACTTCTGGCACATTAAGCCATTTTTCAAATTACCTTCAGCCTCATTGAATGACTTAAGATGCTAAGAGCATCAGCATCCTAAGTCAACAATATCTAAATTCAGAGCTGATGCAGAATGAGGCATTAAGGTGTTTAAAGGCAACTCACAGGAGTCTGTTCATCTGCCAACCTCACCTGGGGGAGAATATGGCCTCACTCTACCAGAAGCCTGCTCAGGGGACATGTTATCCATGTTTTCTGCCTAGAGATGCAAGAGGATATGAGGAAGGTGGGGAAGAAGGGTGGTAGGGTGTGATACAAAAAGAAAAAATACATTTTCTCCCAGGCAATTCAGGCAACACAAAATCTCATTCCCATCACCCCCCTTCCCTCAGCAAATGGATTTAACCTCATTTAGTGCTCTCTAGGGAGAATTCATTCAACCACAAGCTTCCCTAGGAGCTTCCGTTCCTGGTACAAAAAGCTGAAAATGTCATCGTATTTGCAAATGAACAGAAACCTCCCACTCACTGAGCATCAATTCCACTGAGGTTCTCCTCAGCTAGGGGATGGAGGGAGGGCTGGAGGGAGGGCAGGAGCCTTCGTCTCCCCACCATTGCTTTGTTGAGAGAATAATGTATATTTTTCTCCAACTAATGATGTTAGGCAAAGTTAAACTTTGTGAGAACAACTTCTTGCCTCGATCCTTATGTCTATTCACTGTCCTTTGAAGAATGGCTGAATTGTTCCTATCCAGATCCCATGGTGCCGATCACCTTCACTATTGCTAGCCGACTTTCATCTCATACTGTATATTTAAACCCCATGGACCACAATGTGCCTGGCATTCACTGAGCAAAGGCAGTCTGAATACCCTGTTGCAATCATGGCCTGATTATACCAACCTTTCTTTTCCATCTTAGCATTCACATTTGTGCTAGAAAGATAGGATAAGAAAAGAGGGCTTTATCATCTTCAAGACTTGCTACAACTTGGGGCTTCAACCGGCTTCCTGTGACACAGTAACTCTCCCAGTAAGACCCCTAAAGTTGCCTAGAAGAGGATTTGTTTTTCATTTCCCTGATGTTTCATTGTCCTTTGGGAAGGAGGAGGAGCAGAAGGGGAAAAATGGCTTGGCAACTATGATGATCAGCCAGTCAGTCAATAAACATTTGAGTGCCTATTAAGTGTCAGGCACTGTGCTAAACAGTAAGAATACAAAGAAAAGTAAAAACAGTCTCTGCTTTAAAAGAGCTACTAGTTGGGCATCAAGGAGCACAGAATACCTACTCAAGAGAAATTCAATTGGAAGGTGTTAGTCAATAAGCAATTATAAGGCTCTTACTAGGTACCAGGAATTGTGCTAAGCACTAAGAATACAAAGAAAGACCCAAAGCAGTCTCTACCCTCAAAGAGCTAACATCTCATGGGAGAGACAACATGTTACATGCAACTAGTTACATACAAGATACATACAGAGAATATGGAAGACAATCTGAGAAAGGAAGGCATTAGCAGCTAGGGCAGGGCGAGAAGAAGGAAGGAGACAGAAAAGGTCTCTTGCAGAAGATAGGATTCTAGTTGAGTCAGGTAGCTGGGGACCCCAAGAGGTGAAGGTAAGGGGGCAGAGTATTTTATATGTGGAAAATAGTAGAGTGTCATATCTGAGGACAGAGTTGTTGGACTATAGACTGTGGACCCATCTCTCTGATTCAGGGTACCCACTGGTCTTGCTCTCTACTCTCCAGAGGCCAGAGGGAATCATGGTAAACCAAAAGGGGAAGTAAGGGCTCACTTGGAGTGTAGTTACTATTTGGTAGCTTCCTGTTTTAATGAATTGTTTTTCTGATTTTGCACTAAAGCAGTTATCTACACTGCTGAAGGACTGTGTTATGAGAGTTATCTAAATGTTCACACACTGGGCAGAGATCTGGCCACTTTTATGGCTTTACTGAATGAGCAGTACAAAGATGATTTCAATATCAATTGTATGAAAAAGTAAATGAGGGAAAAAACCTGAGATGTAACAAAACTAAGGTCAAATACAGTAGTGAATGTTGCATAAAGGACACACTTCCTTTCTGTTAAACATAAGCTACAAAAGTGGAAAGTGACATGCGCTACTAACAGTCAATGAACATTTATTCAGCACTTACTATGAACCAGGGACAGTGCTAAGTGCTGGGGATACAAAAAGAGGTAAAAGACAGTCCCTACCTTCAATGAGTTTACAATCTAATGAGGGGAGACAACATATATAGAACCATATACAATGTCTATGTCTGTCTCTTTTTGTCTCTCTGTCTCAATACATTGGAAATAATAAACAGAGGGAAAGCATTAGAATTTAGGGTGATAGGTGAAGGCTTCCTACAGAATGTGAGATTTTAGCTAGGGTTTGAAGGAAGTCAGGAGCAACAGATGAGGAAGGAAGGCATTCCGGGCATGGGGAAGAACCAGGAAATGGGCCCCAAGTCAGAAGATGGAATGTCTTGTTCCAGGAACAGCAGGGAGGTCAGTGTTACTGGATTGGCAGAGTAGGCAGTGGTGGTGGTGGTGGTGTGGTGAAGTGGCTAAGGTTCAAGAAGACTGGAAAGCAAAGTGAAGGCGGTGGGGTGGGTGCTTTATGAAAGGCTTTGAAAGTGAAACAGAGAATATTTTATTTGAACCTGGAGGTGATCAGGAGCTACCAAAGTTTACTGAGTGTGGGGTTGACATGACCTGACCTGCACTTTAAGAAAATCACGTTGGCAGCTAAGTGGGAGATGGACTGGAGTCGGGGGAGACCTGAGGCAGACAGACCCACCAGCAGCTACTGCAGCAGTCTGGATGTGAGGGGATGGAAATGTCAGAGGAGAGAAGGGATGAATTCGAGAGAGTTTGTGAAAGTGAAATTGACAGCAATTGGCAGCAGATTGGAGATGGGGGAAGAGAGAGAGGGAGGAGCAGTGGATAACTGCTGGGTCACAATCACTTAATTTTGCTGGCCTGTTTCAGGATACTCTACTCTGAGGGGTGGGAGTTCTTTGGTTACTAGTTGGCATGTTTCCCTTGTGTCAAAACAACATTATCATCTTTAAAAAAAAAAACATTTGCTGGGGGTGGCTAGGTGGCACAGTGGATAAAGCACCAGTCCTGGATTCAGGAGGACCTGAGTTCAAATCTGGACTCAGACAGCTGACACTTACTAGCTGTCTGACCCTGGGCAAGTCACTTAACCACCATTGCCCCGCAAAAATTAAAAAAACAAAAACAAAAAACCAAAAAAACCAAAAACCATTTGCTTGATCATCACAGATCAAGGATCTTGGATTTCATCAGTGTAAGAATTCTCTCCTCCAACACAAGTCCACAGTATCTATAACTCAGTACATAAGTCTTAAGGAGTTACCTAAGGTAGAGACATTTTGTGAGGGGCTCATCGTAGGTATAAAAGGCAGAATTTGAACTGACTTCAGGTCCAGCCCTGTATGTCCTACACTGACCAGGGTGCCTCCCCAAACCCATCACCCTTTAGTAGCTGGCACCCTCCCTTCCTGAGTATTTCACATTCAACTACCTCATTTTGAGTGATGGTTATGTTTTTAATATTTACTCTCTATATAATTATGTGTATTTATTTTCTCCCCACCCCTGCCCCCATTAGACTGTCAATTCCTTGAGATTAGGGATTGCTTATTCTTTGTCCAGCATCTGTCACAGTGCCCCTGCTCTGCTGGATCATCTGCCAAAGCAGAAGGAAGGGATGAGGAAAGAGGGGGCAGAGTTGATAACACCAGCAGGAGATTCAATCACTTCTCAAACCCCAATCCATGTAAACAGTCTCTTCCACTTTTCCATGAGAAACTTCCCATATGCCACTCACAAGCAGCTCACATCATGAATACAGGGGGCACAAGAGAAATATCTGCTTCTATTAATATTGTCCACAGTGGGCAAATCAATTAGTGTTCCAGCAGTGCTTGGGATTTTCTAAAAGCCTCATGCTGTTCTCATGATTGAAGTGGGGTCAGGCTTGAGTTTTGCATTTTGCTGAATAATTTCACAGCTCCCTGCCCTGTTAGCCATGGGCCATAACTGCTGCCCAAGAGACAGATACTGAAGACTCAGAAACCACCCAAGGCAGAACACAAGATGCTCTGTGATCCAGAACAAAAACTTGGGAAATACTTTCCACATCGGAGGTGGGATTCAAACCAGATAGTCAGTAGAGGGGGAGAAAGAAGGAAAGGGAGAGGGAGGAGAAATGTATAAGCTGTGATGTATCACAGATTGAACTCAGCCACGGATGAGCTCTCCCCAGAAGAGTATTTTATCATGCATTACTTTTTAATACATGAAGGTGAAATATTTATTCTGCTCTTTTTCCTCGGGCCATACTTTCTCTAATGGGTGGAATAGCACCTTGATGACCTGTAGGTGATTTATAAGAGGAAAGGCACTAAATCACACTGTCCTGTTAACCTCTTGCCTCCTCCAGATGCCATCTTCCTGGATAAATTGGATTGGATTAAATGGAATTGAATTGAGATACTCTCTGCCTATTCCCCTCTTCCTTTGCACTCACTCATTATCTCTTGGTGTGTGTGTGTGTGTGTGTGTGTGTGTGTGTGTGTGTGACTCTTTCAAATCATGACTCAGGTGTCCCACTCTACAGAAGACCATCTCCACTTTTTGCAGCTATTTTCATCCCATCCCTCTTGAAACAAAGTTGATTTACTTTGAATTCATTCATCTGGGTGGGGCAGCAAGGTAGGACAGTGGATAAAGTTCTGGGCTTGGAGTCAGAGGACTTCTCTTCATGAATTCAAGCCTGGTCTCAGATACTTCTTAGCTGGGTGATGCTGGGCAAGTCATTTAACCCTGTTTGCCTCAGTTTCCTATGCTGTAAAATGAGCTGGAGAAGGAAATGGCAAACCACTCCAATATTTCTGCCAAGAAAACTCCAAATGGGGTCATGAAAAGTTGCACACGACTAGAAAAATGACTGAGCAACAATTAAAAAATACATTTTGCAGTGATTATTGTGGACTAGGTGCTGAGGAAAATATAAATAAAATAGTAAAACATAGTCCCTACTCTCAGGGAGCTTATTACCAATAATGTTCTTAAATTATAAAAGTAATGACTTATATGTAACATTCCAGAACATAAACTGCTAAAGGTAAGATCTGGTTTCATTTTCCCCCCTTTATATGCCCAGCTTCCAAGCATAGTGTCTGACTAGCTTAGTAAACAGTTGTCGAATTGAAGTGAGACTGATGGGCAGTACCTAGGGCAACTAGGTGGGGCAACAGTTCCAGCACTAAACCTAGAGTCAATAAGACCTAAATTCAAATCTTCCCTTAGAGACTTGCTATCTGTATGACCCTTAGACTTCAGACCTTTGACACCAGCTGCCTCAGTTTCCCCAACTATAAAATGGGTATGATAATAGCACCCACCTCCCAGGGATATTGTGAAGGTCAAATGAGATAATTGTGAATCACAGTGCCTGGCACATAGTAGGTGCTTAATAAATGTTTTTTTCTTCCCCACCCCCACCCCTTCCCCAGTTCTAACTCTACTTGGGAGCCTCCATTTCTCTGCCTCTCTTCATCCAACCTAACATACCTCTAACTCCTTAAGATGCTCTTCCTCTTGAGTATGCCCTTCACTCTCCCCAGAATGGCTCAGAGCTTATTCTGGTAGGTAGTCTGGCTGATGGAACGAGGCAGAGTGAGGGTCTCAATATCATCTTCTCTGACTTTTCTTTCTGTTCTTCTGGGGCGCTTTGTTGCCATGGGAATCTGTTTGTAGTGGAACTCTCCCCTGGGCATATCTGCAATAGGCAGAAGTGTCTCTGTTCTTCCTAGCAAATGAGACAAGAAGTTGAAGAAACAGCAGTGGCTGGGAGGCAGCTACAAGACATGAATGTTGGAAGGGCCAATATAAATTTAAATCCATGTTTCAATTTAACTAAATTCAACAAGAATTTATGTGGGTTATCGAGACTATAATAAAATGGTACAAGACCTTCCCTTCTTCCAGGGGAGGGGGGAACTAAGGGCAACATATACACAGATGAGTAAATATCTAAGATGTGCTACGTGATTCCAAAGTAATGGGGATCAGAAAGATCCTCATGTAGGAGGTGGCTCTTGATGGGAACCTTGAAGGAAGTAAGAAATTCTAAGAGGTGAACAAATGAAAGGAAAGGATTCTAGAGGTATGTGGGACTGCCCTGGCCAAGGCACAGAAGGAACTCGGGGAATGCCATAGAGGAGACCAAAGAACTATTTGGCTGGAGTATGTTTGTACACACACACACACACACACACACACACACACACACGTATGCATATATACACGCATGCATGCATGCTTATATAGGTGTGTTTACATGAATACACTCACACATACATATATGTATATTAATGCATATGTTTGATAGTATATATGTATATACATATACAAGTACTTATACACAATGTGGAACACACCTATATATACACAAATATGTATGTATCTGTATACATACATGCATACACACACACACATACATACAGACATATGAAGTGAGATAAAATCAGTTTAAAAAGACAAATCAGGGCCAGATTGTAAAGGGCTCTAGATGTCAAGGACAGGTGTTTATACTTTTTTTTTTTTTGGTTAGGCAATTGGGGTTAAGTGACTTGCCCAGGGTCACAGAGCCAGTAAGTGTTAAGTGTCTGAGGCTGGATTTGAACTCAGGTACTCCTGACTCCAGGGCCGGTGCTCTATCCACTGCACCATCTAGCTGCCCCTGTACTTTATTTTAGAAGCACCTGGAAGCCACTGCAGCCTTTTTAGCAGAAGAGCCATCTGAGGGCTAAATGACTTTTTTTTAGAACAATGAACCATCTGAACTATTATCTGTAGGTCAACCAGTTTCAGCAGCACTATTAACAAGCCACATGACGCCAAATAAGTCACTTCATGACTCTTTGCCTCGGTGGCACCTACTTTGCATATATCTTATATAGACCTATACACGTTCATGTTGTTTTTCCCATTATTAGAATAAGAGCTTCTTAAGGACAATAAGTGTTTTACTTTTTTAAAAAAATAACTTTTTTCTATCCCTTCCACCCCTCCCCCATTGGAAAAGAAAAAAGAAAAACAAAACCAAACTGAGTTATTAAACTGTGTGCACCACTACTAGACCTATACTCCAAAAGGCATCAAATAAAAAGGAAAAGAAACCACATGTACAAAAATGTTTATAGAAGATCTTTTTATAGTGGCAAAGAACTAGAAACAAAGAGGGTACTCATCAACCAGGGCATGGTTGAACGAACTGTGATATATGAATGTAATGGAGTATTATTGTGCTGTAAGCAATGAAGAAATGGATGATTTCAAAGAGACTCAAAGATTTGTATGAATTGATGCAGAGTGAAATGAGAAGAACCAGGAGAACAATTTTTTCTATGACATCTATATTATTTGTTCAAAAAAAGAACAATTTTGAAGACTTCAATAAATTGATGATAGAGAAACAAGTAGGACTTGGAGAAAAAATTCTACAATAACAACATTGGAAAAACTAACAACTTTGAAAAATGTAAGACTTAATCAAAACATTGACCATCCTTGACTCCAGAGGATGAATGATTAATCATGTTACCCACCTCCTGGCAGAGAGTTGTTGGACTCAGAGAACAGAATGGGATGTATTTTTTGGACTTGGCCAATGAGAAAATTTATTTTTCTTAGCCATGCATATTTTACAAGGAATTTCTTTTTCCCCCTAAAGGGGTGAGGGATGGAAGGGAGAAAAAATTATTTTTATTCATTAAAAATAATTTTAAAGTGAAATAATGGTAAGTAGAATTTATATAGTGGTTTTAAGGTTTCCATTTTTTAAAATAAATATGAACTCATTTTATCCTCAGAAATACCAAAGAAAACTGAGGCAGACACTGCTTAAGTAACTTGCCTAGCTAGTCAGTGTCTGAGGCTGGATTTAAACACAGGTCTTCCCAACTCCAGATCCAGCATCCTATTCATGTACTACCTAAGTGCAAAGGAAATTCCAGAGAAACTTAAGAAAACTTGTTAAGAAATGATGCAGAATGAAGTGAGCAGATCCAGGAGGACAATTTCTACAGTACTAAAAATACTGTAAAAAGTGAATATCTTTGAAAGAATAAGAACCCTTATCAACACAATGTCTCATTTGCTTTTGTCTTTGTAACCCTAGTGTTTAGCATAATGTCTGGCACATAGTGGGTGATTAGTAAATGCTTACTGATTGACAGCATAGACCTAGAGAGAATCTCTAAGAGCTTTAATATTCTATTAATTCCTCAGAATGCCTTATAACTTGGCCTCAAAGACAATCCAGCATGTGCCTACATGCTCAATTACATTTTATTCATTCCAGCATGCCCTACAAAGTCCACATTATATGCATGGCAGAGCCAATAAAACCAACCTTCCCATTCCTGGATCCACCCACTGTATGGCAATAACTCCAGGCATATGGGTGCTTAACAATATTTTTACTGAGTTTTCATAATGGTTCTGTGATGTTTGACATAGTATTTAGATTGTGTGACTTCCTTATTTTCAACTGAATGCTTGGTTTTCTTAGTTTTTCATCTTATCATAGAATCATTGAATCAGTTATAATCATCACTATGAAACATTTGTTGAATGCCAACTTTGGAATACGTATTAGGCATATAAAGAGGAATAAGGTAGACCCCTACCCTTCAGAACCTTATAGTGTAGTTGGGGAGACCTCCAATTCATCCTACATATTACATCCAGAATAATCTTCATTATATACATTTCTCTCCATATTGCCTATCTCTTCAAGAGCCTTCATTGATGCCCTATTGTCTCTAGCGAATAGTCCTAAATCTTAGCTTACCATTCAAGGTTCCCAGAAATTTGGCATGAATCTACATGTCTGACCTCTCATACTACTCGCTATTACTGTAACATGTTCTATACTCTGGCCAAACTGTACCAATCAATGTTCTAAGGATGTATCCTTACCTCTGTATACCTTACCTCCATATATGAGGCTTGATGTGCCATTGGCCAGATCCAGTACAGAAGCATGTCTTATGTTCTTATGTTTTAATGCCTATAGTAGAATGTCAGGGTTTGAAAATTCCGATAACAATCAAGATAAATCTAAGGCTTTCAGCTAACACGGACCCAGACTGAACTCCTTAGGTGCCCACAAAGAATTGTGGGGGTTTTCTTTTTACTTTCTTCATATCTCTAGCATTTAGTACAGTGCCTGACACATATGGTAAACATTCAATAAGCGCTTGTTGATTGAATGACTGACTAAAGAAGAAAACATCAACCTTTTAGTACCCAAGATTCTGACTGTAATTACACAGCTTTTCACGTTGCAACCCCCCACCCCAATACATCTATTCTTTCCCAATGAAAAGTAGCATAACCTGGAGAAATTTTCCTCCTCTCTCAGAGGACTTCTTAGAATAGGTGGAAAACTAGATAAGAGTAGTGATTAGCAATCTAGCCCATGTGGCAGCTAGGTGGCGCAGTGGATAAAGCACTGGCCCTGAATTCAGGAGGACCTGAGTTCAAATCCAGCCTCAGACACTTGACACTTACTAGCTGTGTGACCCTGGACAAGTCACTTAACCCCAATTGCCTCACCAAAAAAAAAAAAAGGAAAAGAAAGAAAGAAAAAAGCAATCTAGCCCCAAATTTAGGATTACTAAAGCATGCCATTCTAGGAATATATTCAGAAATAAAGACAGAGCTCCAAATTCAGTAGAATCTTGGGCCCTACCAAGAACCATACCCCCAAACTCCAATTGGATAGGCTGTTTGATTGCCACTGGATGGTTTTTTTCTGGGGCTATTATCCACCTAAGACTATTAAATCAATCTCCCATCACTTGCCAGTAAAATTGAAAGTACTGTTTGTCATAGAGGGATAGAGAGGTACTTGGTTTATTTGCTGCCTTTTGAAAAGAGCTGTTTCTAGCTACCTAGTCTGAAATTCAATTCTTCAGAAAGGCACACAATAAGGAGTGGGATCCTTGAACTGACAAAGCATATATGATCAAAAACTTAGGGAGACAGAAACAAATACCAGCTAGAGATGGAGCACGCACCGTGCACAGATAATTCCAGCCACATCAATACATACAATTAGGGATTGCCTTTGTTCGATAGGAAATAAGTAAATTCTTAAGTAATTTTAATTTTATTAACATGTAAACAGAGTCTTTTTTTTTTTTTTTAGGCAATGGGGATTAAGCGACTTGCCCAGGGTCACACAGCTAGCAAGTGTCAAGTGTCTGAGGTCGGATTTGAACTCAGGTACTCCTGAATCCAGAGCCGGTGCTTTAACTACTGCGCCATCTAGCTGCCCCAACAGAGTCATTTTTAAACAGAATGTGCACCACTGCTCTTCCGTGATTTGAACGTTAAATGCTATATGGGCATTCTTAGCCAGGCCTTGAGTATAATTGCACACTTTTGTTTCTTTCCTATCTTTGTCCTCCTAAAAGCCTTGTGAAAGTTAATGACAACCTTTCTCTGGCTATCTTCCATTCTCCCAAATACAACTAAGTGATATTTAATTTGAAATCTGACATCACTTTAAAATATTAATTAGAACACAGTAATTTTACAGTGCGTCTGCCTAAAGCTTGGAAACAGAGCCCAACCAGGTCAGCTGCTGGATGAACCATGGCTACAGGGAAAAAGAAAAGTCATTTCTAAAATCACCCTACAGATAGTAATCAGAAACTCATGGTTCAACCCAGAGAATGTCATTAGCCTGAATAATGTGGACCAGTTCTTTCTACAACTACCAGCAAGATACTAATGAAGCCTCTGCTGACGAGGAGGGTTAAGGGGCTGACAAAGAACCAGCAATGAGGAATTAGATTTCCAGTGCGTAGATGCCTTCTACCTGATTTTTTTTGGCCTTGAACCTTTTGGCTGAAGGTAATTTACATGTTTTCTTAAACTATATTGAAAAGGGAGACTGTGCTTTACTGCTAATATCAAAATATGCTCTTACTGATGATGATGAGTATGATGTTGTTGACGACACAATGATGGAGATGAAGTTGGAGGTGATGATAATGTGGGACAGTAGAGATGCTGGGAGAACATGGAAGTGGAGATGAGATGGTAGATGATGCTTATGATGATAGACGATAGAGAAAGTGATCATGGAGAAGGTGGAGGTGATCATGATGGTGATGATGATGTAGTGAAGATGTTGGAAGAGTTCATCGAACCGGGATGATGATGATGACAATGAGACAATGATGATCAGAAGTTACTGTGGCTAAAATTAATCACCAACTAAACACCTTACTAATCATGAATCCCTCTCTATTTAGCCAGGTCACTTCTGGGAAAGGAGACCTAATTTTTTACCAGAATAATATTCAAAGCCTATCCATCTTGGTAGTACCTTTTAAAACTTTCTTTTTATTGGGGAAGGAAAGTCAGGGTTAGTAAAAATTAGTGCCAAAAAAGTGGGCTAGTAAAACATTTTTTAAAATGCACAGAAGAGGGTGGCTAAGTGGGGCAGTGGATAAAGCCCTGGATTCAGGAGGATCTGAGTTCAAAATCCGCCTTCGGACACTTGACCCTTAATAGCTATGTGACCCTGGGCAAGTCACTTAACCCCCATTGCCCCTCAAAAAAAAAAAGAACTAAAAAAATGCACAGAAGAAAATAGAAGATGGTTCAGAAGAAAACACAGACAACCAGAACAGTTTTGAAAGTATTATGTGTCCCCAATTGAGAAATGGTCAAAGGATATGAACAGGCAGTTTTCTGATGAAGAAACCAAAGCTATCTATTCCCATATGAAAAAATGCTCTAAATCTCTAATGATTAGAGAGATGCAAATTAAAACAACTCTGAGGTACCACCTGACACCTATCAGATTGGCTAAAATGACAAAAAAGGAAGATAATAAATGTTGGAGAGGCTGTGGGAAAATTGGAACACTAATGCATTGTTGGTGGAGCTGTGAGCTGATCCAACCATTCTGGAGAGCAATTTGGAATTATGCCCAAAGGGCGATAAAGCTGTGCATACCCTTTGACCCAGTGATCCCACTTTTAGGTCTTTTGCCCAAAGAAATCATGGAAGGGGGAAAGGGACCCACATGTACAAAAATATTTATAGCTGCTCTTTACGTGGTAGCAAGGAAATGGAAGTTGAGGGGGTGCCCATCAGTTGGGGAATGGCTGGACAAGTTGTGGTATATGAATACAATGGAATACTATTGTGCTGTAAGAAATGATGAGCAGGAAAAGTTCAGAGAAACCTGGAGGGTCTTACGTGAGCTGATGATGAGTGAGATGAGCAGAACCAGAGGAACATTGTACACAGTATCATCAACATTGAGTGTTGACCTACTGTGATGGACTATATTCTTCTCACCAATGCAATGGTACAGAAGAGTTCCAGGGAACTCATGATAGAAGAGGATCTCCAAATCCAAGAAAAAAAAAAGAAAGAAAGGACTGTGGAGTATAGATGCTGATTGAACCATATTATTTCTTTTGTTTTGGGTGCTGTTGTTTTTTTTTTCTATTTTGAGGTTTTGCATCACTGCTCTGATTTTTTCTCTTGTAACAGGATTAATGCAGAAATAGGATTAATGTTATTATGTGTATATATATATGTGTGTGTATATATATATATATCTATATGTATATGTATAGAGATATATAGATATAACCTATATCAGATTACCTGCTGTCTAGGGCAGGGGGGAGGGAGGGGAGGGAGGGAGAAAAATCTGAAATTGTAAAGCTTGTATAAACAAAAGTTGAGAACTATCTTTACATGTAACGGAAAAAATAAAATACCTTATACATTAAAAAAAATAAAAAATAAAATAAAAAAAGAAAGTATTATGTGGAATTTATTAGACTTTTTTTCAAAAGTGTTTAATAAATCATTTGCGTTAAAATGAGCAAAAATAGAATTAGAGATTCAGGTTCATATGTGATACTCTTGTGTTCTGCTCTACATTTTGAAATTATTTTGGTGTGAAAAATCAGAATAAAAAATAAAATTTATATTAAAATAAGTACTTATTTCTCCCTCACCTTATATCCAGAAACTCCTAAGGCAATCTCAATTGCTCCAAGAAGAAGGAGGTGCTCAAAATGAATAAAGAAGGAATTTGGATCCCAAACTCCAACTGAAAAATAGTATTACTTTTTATTCACCTTGAATTCCATTTCACCTTGCTCCTCACCCAACTATCTCCTCTTTTTCTACCTCTCCCTCTGTTTCTATCTGTGAAAATGTTTTTAAAGGATTAGTTACCTGAAAGTTCTTAGGACAATATATGAGACAATATATTATGTATAACACTTGGTAAACATTACAGTGCTAGATAACATTATTGTTATCCATCCTAACTTCATTTCATTTACGTATGTGATGTGAATCATATAAATCTCTAAAATGAAAATAGTAATATAGAAAAGAAGAAGCATCATGGCATAAAGGTTCAAAAACTTTCAGGGAGAGAGGAATAGAGTAAAGGAGGAAGAGTAGGAGAGAAGAAGAGTGGGTGAAAGGAAAGGGAAATGGAGAGAGACAGAGACAGAATGGGGAAGAAAGAGGGCAAGGGAGAGGGAGGGGAGGGAGGAGAGAACAGGGAGGGAGGGAGGGAGAGATAGGGAGGGATAAGGGAAAACAGACAGAGATCAAATCTAGCCTGAAACACTTATTAGTTGTGACCCTGGGCAAGTCACTTAACCTATAATTTCCTCAGTTGTGTCATCTGTAAAATGAAGATAATAATAGCATCTATTCCCATACCTCTTAGGTTTATTATGAGGATTGAATAAGATAGCATTTAATACAGTGCTTTGGGTTTGTGTGTGTGTGTGTGGGGGGTTGTGGGGCAATGAGGGTTAAGTGACTTGCCCAGGGTCACACAGCTAGTAAGTGTCAAGTGTCTAAGGCCAGATTTTAATTTAGGTCCTCCTCAATCCAAGGCCTGTGCTTTATCCACTGTGCCACCTAGCTGCCCTAATACAGTGCTTTATAAACCTTGAATGCTATAAAATGGTAGTTGTGATTATTGTTATTATCATGGAGGGGAAGAGAGATAGAGGAAATAAAGAAGAAAGAGATAGAGAAGGAAAGGGGGAAAGAGAAGGAAGAGCAGAAAGGGGAGAGGCAGAGGGAAGAAAGTAGAATAAGGGAAGAGAGGCAGAAAGTGATAAGGGAGAAAGAGAGAGGGGCAGCAGAAAGGGAAATGGAAAGTGAGAAAGAAGTGGGAAAGAAGAGTGAGGTGTCCAAAGGATATTGTCCTCTGAAATTGACGGTCTTTACTATAACCCTTCATTGAATACTGGTGCAACCTCATCCTTGTAAAGAACATATAAGAGACCTACATCTCTTTTGCTCAGACTCACAGATTAAGTCATATGAATAGTACCAGCCAGATCTAGTGTTAGTGGTCCCAAAGAAGAAGTAAAGAAGATGGAAATGAAGTCAGCCCTGGACTCTAAATTGAAAAGAATTGGAAAGGCTGAGCGGGGCAAAGAAAGATTCAGTGGAATTGAAAAGGCTTGACAAGTGAGCAGTGAAGAAAAGCAATGAGAATTAACTTGTGAGAAAATTGTAAGCTGGGTCTCCAGAGGGAAAAATGCCATTAAATCTGCAGTTTTGTATATGGTGCCAAACGAGGCAAAGGCCCAAGGAAGGATAATAGTAGATACTCAGTGGTCAAAGCAAAGATACTGGAGTCAGCTCATTATCATCTGAGCATTTCTCCTTGTCTTCAAGTTATTTTTTATAATTAAAAAAGTGTACATCTTTCTTTAAAGTTCATAAAAATGCTTATTGACTCAATTGATCCTCACAATGAAATAGAGCAGAGAATGGGAGCTCCTTTCTCTTCTAACTCTGTTCTACTTCTGTCACATTGAAATAAAGTGACCCATGGTGAATTGTGTCCCAGAATGGCAGCTCTGCAAGGAATCTTAGACACTGTCTGCCCAATCCCTTTGACCAATGAGGAATAGTGGTTTGCCCAAGGCCACATGCAGGTGAGTGACAGAGCCTGGAATGGTGTGTGTGTGTGGCAGGGGATGGGATGGGTGTGGGTGTGGGGGGCATACACAGGTAGGATAAATTCTAGGAGAGGTCAGGTGGAAAGGAAGGAAATGGGGAAGGATGGTGCCAGGCCTGTGATCAATAGGGACCCTCTGAATATTCCTCAGAAAGAGACTGACATTAAGACCACTGCTTTAAGAAAATTATTTTGGTATGTGAGTGAGTGAAGGATGAAGTGGAGGGATCAGAGACTTGAATCCAAGAGAATCATTCTACTTGGTTCCAATTAAAACTGAAGGGATCAGATCACTTTTTCTCCCTGGACATCAGTTTTCTTGTATGTAAAATGAAGAGGACCACAGAACCACAGATAGAGAGCTGGAAGAGACCTTAAGGTCATCAAATCAGACCCTTGTTTTTATAAATGTGGACACTGTTGTTGTTTGTCCTTTCTTAATGAAGTGGAACATGACATTGGGGTGATGTCATGACTTGCAGTGAATTGGATTTAAGTGAGAGAGGGCTGTGCAAAGTCATCAGCCTCACTCTTTCCTCTAGAGCCATCTCAGTCCAGTGGCAGGATAGATATCAGAACAACTGAATTTTAAGGCAATTGGGAGTAAGTGACTTGCCCAGGGTCACACAGCTAGAAAGTATCTGAGATAAGATTTGAACTGAGGTCCTTCCAACTTCAGGGCCAGTGCACGATCTACTATACCACTTAGCTGACCCAGAAAAGAAATCAATGTCAAAAGGAAGAATTCATATCTTCTGATTCTAAACCCAAGGACCCATCAGGCTCTGAGAGTTCTTCTAGCTCTGTAGTTGTGATGCCAGCATAACATGCTTAACCACATTTATCATATTCCTATCAGCAAAGCAGTGCAAGTCTGAATTCTCATTTGGAACACAGAATTCTCCTTTTATTTCAGACGGGCATTTTAATGATACCCACCAAAATGAGATATTAACTGCATTTTTTTCTTTTCTGAGTTGAGACCCATAAGAGAATATTAAAAATCACTTTCTACACAGATCCAGTGAGATATTCTGCTGTCTCGGCATCTCAGTGCCAGGGGGACATTGACCATCAGGAGGGAGTACTGAGAAGGGCACCATTCTATTAAGGGTCTGGTGGGACTAGCGGATAAGGAAAGATTAGGAGAATTAAATATGTATGGCTTAGCTAAGCAGAAACAGTGGGGAATAGCAGTGGGTGGTGGAGGTGGACACGGTGGCAAGCTAAAAATATACAGAAGATATAAGCATTCGCGAGGGACAGGAATTTTTTAGCATGAAAATGGTGAAGCATAACTAGGTGCAATATATGAAAAGGACAGGGAAAAATTAGGCCGAGTGATCAAGAAAAGGCTTTTTGACAAAGGGATGAAAGTGCAGTGAAGGAGAGGGAGGAGACAATAAATAGTCTTTGACTGCACAACTCCAGGGGAGATGGCTATAATGGGGGGTTGGGGAGCAACCAGTGGGTGAGAATGCAACAAGGGAAGCTCAGATGAAGATGGAGGTCAGCAGGCTTGCCTTCTTTGTCCTTGAAATTCTGAATAGAAGGAAGACAAATAAGAGGAGAACATGACTTCCCTCAAGGAGATAAATGAGAGTATCCACACTTATTTTTATTAAGAATATGGCATACTGGAAAAAGTTCTGACCTAGGGAACCTGGTAGAAGAGAACAATTTGGATGGTATCTATCAATGGACCCAAAAGCCTATTATAGGTATGGTCACCTCTCCCTATGACCCTATGGGTCCTATGATCTGAAGAACGATCCTACGTTTCAATTGTAACGATTGGAATGACGCCACCTCCTGGAGACCTACTGTAGAAGAGTTCCACCCATGAAGTGAAGGTCTTTGAGGGCAAGACCAGGAGTCTTTTCTTTGGCATCAGGAAGTGACATGGGCTAGTGGGAGGAGGAAGGAAGAGACTGGCGCTCAGTCTCGCTCTCTTTCCTCGGGACTCTGGTGGAGAGCGGAGCTAGATATGTGCTCTCCCTTTAATAGATAGGAATCTAGGCCTTTCTCTCTCTTTACCAAAATTCTTATTCTCCTTAATAAATGCTTAAAACTCTAACTCTTGCTAAAGCTTATAATTTATTGGCGACCACTCATTGGATATTTGAGACAGACTAGCTAGAATTTTAGCCCTTAACACAATACTTCAGAAGAGCACACAAGGGTTTTGCTAGATGGTGAGCTGCCTATTGTCAGAGGCTGCTTCATTTTTTGTCTCTATGTCCCTAATGTTGAAGCCTTCCAGATGAGGAAAAACTCTCCTGCTCTCCATTTTATAGCCTTAGAGAGCTGCATGGGTCACTGAGAGATTAAGAGAGTGACCAGATTAAATTGACAGCCAGCATTCAAGACATGGAATCAGGTCAACCTAACTCAGAGACCAGCTCTTCATTGATGATGCCAAATTGCTTCTCTTCAGTATATAGTACAAGGACTATACATATATACATAGTAGGTGTTCAATAAATGCTGATTGAATTCAATTAAATTTGATAATTTTTCAAACCCAGATACAGAAGCCCTAGACTTCCCCAGTGCTGACATTTGTTTGCCTTTTGTGCCGGGCTTTCTAAGATCTTTGATGTGTACTTGTTGTAAGGATTTCAGAGTCTGCGGAATTCAGTTACCTTTTTTTGACTGTCTTGCAGTTACACACCGAAAACTTGGCAAACTAACTTTTGGAAAAAGCCATGTAGACATCTGGGGACTGAACTCCTAAACAAGACCCATTCTAAACCTGGTCATGTGAACTTGCAATGTTTGATAACAAGCGTCTTACTAATTATTTTCTTCCCAAAGGAATTCCAGAAGGAAAATAGAATTAAGATGAGAAAAGAGATCCATCATTTCTTTTTTCCACAATAGCTTTAAAAACAAAATAAGAACAAGATCTAGTATTTATACAGCACTTTGAGGTTTGCAAAGCACTTTATAAATGTTATCTCCTTTTATTCCCACAATAACCCTGGGGGGAAGGGGGAGGGAATGGGAAGATAATAAGCATTTATTAAGTGCCTACTATGTGCCAGTCATTATGCTAAGTGCTTTTATAAACATGATCTCATTTGATCTTCACAACAACCCTGGAAGATATTATTATCCCTTTTGCAGACAAGAATGCTGGCTAAGAGAATTTAAATTGACTAGCCCAAGCTCTCATATCTTGCAAGTGTCTGAGGTAGGATTCAAACTCAGGTCTTCTTGACTCTTTGTCCAGTGCTCTATATTATGCTTGGGGCAGCTAGGTGGCACAGTAGATAGAACACTGGCTGACCTGAGTTTAAATCTTACCTCAGACCCTTAACTACCTGTGTGACCCTGGACAAGTCACTGAACCCCAATTGCCTTAAAAACATCCGGGGTCATTTCCAATCAGCCTGATATATATCTTGCCACTGGACCCAGATGACTCTGGAGGAGAGAGTGAAGGTTGGTGACCTTGGACAGCCCTTCCTCACTTAAATCCAATTCAGTTCAAGTCATAACATCACATCTCAATGTCATGGTCCTCTTTGGGAAGGAAGGATAAACAACAACAACAAATGAGAAAACTTTGGTTGATAGAGGTTGTTACTTGCCCAGGATGATCCAGAGAGTAAAAAGAGGTAGGATTTTAACCCCAGTTACTGAGTGCTTTACAATCCAAGTATTAATCATAAATGCAACTATCTGAAATGGCTCAAACAAAATAAACTCAAATCCTTGCAAATCTTTGTATTTGGGGTTATTAACAGTGGAGAAGCAAGACCAACAGAGAAAAGTTTGAAGACTCCTAGTGACCTTAAGCAGGAATCCTGGAAGATTATGGTCGTATCATTTGAGCAAGGGCATGAAACCACAGAGGAATAAAAAAGGAGAACTGTGCTCAGAGTCACTTAGTACACAGCTAGTTGCCACAGGGTCTGGAATGTTTTACTTGGACTCAAGAAAACTCGAGTTTCAATTCTGCTTCAGATGTTTACTAGCTGTGTGACCTCAGCAAGTCACAACCACTCAGCCTCAGTTTTCTCATATGTAATATGAGGATGACAATAGGACCTGCAACACGTGTTTGTCATGGTGACCAAATGAAATAATAGATATAATGCATTTTATAAAAATAAATGGCTATAAAATGTTAGTTACTAACAACAGCAACAACAACAATAATAATATAATCAAAAAGGACAGACATCATTCCCCAAACCACAAAGGAATGAGGAAAGGAAAACTTGGCATGCTACCTCTAAAATTTTGTTAAATTGCTGATTCACACCGATCTCCTAGCTCCTCTCAATGTGCCCCCAAAATAGGGACTTTCCTTTTAAAATGAAGCATCCTGGGATCAATTATTGTTCTTCTTCCACTTATGGCCAACACTTAGGGAATTTTAAGTGAGCAACTGAAAATCCAAGAAAAATGGGACTCTGACGATCCTCTAGAAATGAGTAAATTTACACCTTACTGTTGGTTTCAAGAAATTGGTTTCTCTTCAGTGAGACATTAAATTACTTCATTGGTTGAGAATCTAAAAAACTCCACAGGATTTATGTTCTTTCCTTATAACACTTTGGGGACTCCCATTAGTAGCAGCAGCAGGAGTTACATCCACCCACAAGGGGAATAATGGGAGTTTTTCGGGTCCAGGACTCTGGGGAGAAAGCATTGAGGCATCATGCAGTTAGCAGAGAAAGGAGCCATAGGTGGACCCAAATTTTACTTCGTCCTTCACTTCATGGAGATGGGAATCTTGGGCCAAAAGCTGAGCCTCATTTTCTTCATCTGTGTAATCGACCTGCATTTTCAACCACTTCTCAGAAAGCCTGTAGCATGTGCATTAACTAATAAAATAACTGGGAAATAGTAAGCTGAGTAACTAAACATCCTAACATCTTCATCTCCTTTTCTCATATCACTCAATAAGTATTTATTGATTGCCACACATTGTGCTAGATTTTGGGCATAAAAAGACAAAAATTATATAGACCCTACCCTTAAGAAGCCTATACAGTAGCAAGGGAGATGCTCCCTATCCCCACCCCTGTCTGTCTATTTATGTGTGTGTATGTACACACACACAAAATAAGTATATAAAATAGGGGATGTATTTGTGATTTCATTGGTCCAAGAAACTCCTAGATTAAAAAAAAATGCTATCAATAGAGGTCTACACCTTCTCTGTCACCCAAGGTTTTACAGAGTTGTCAGGGAGAAGGGGGGACCCTGAGAGGTTAAGTGATTTGCTCAGGGTCACAGAACCAGCACATCAGAAGAGGGACTTAGAACAAATTTTGCTTGGTTCTCTCTCTGACTCCTCTCCCTGTGCTCTCTACTACATCTTGTTGGCTCTATATAAGATATAGACAAAGAAATTAATTTGTTTAAGTTGTGAACTTGATGAACATTAGCAAACATGAACATTTCCATATATAAAGAACAGGAAAATAAGAGAAACTGTGAATCTCTATCACTCACAGCTTGTTTTTTTTTAAAGTATAAATTAAATTTATCACAGTAAGACCTAACACTGCCTTGCTTGTCTGTGTCCCCTTCTGAACTTCCAGTGTAAGATATTTGAGGGTTGTGGGTGGCAGGAGCAGCTGAGGGGATCAGAAAAGGCCGCATGTAGAAGGCAAAGTAAAACTCAAGACTTGTTGACTGTTATCACTTGGGATAAACCCTTTGATGAGTGAAAGGGCAAGTGTCCCTAATGTAGGTCGGTCCAATGAGAGGAATCATAATTAACATCAAAGCCCCATCATCTAAAACAACGATGTAACACTTTTCATGGAGGGAAAAGAAGTGTGACTAAAAAAACCCCAAAAAAACAAAAAACCCACACGTGGAGCAAGCCAAATGCATTCCCCGATGTATACTCACTTGTACAGTATGAGGAGTTTTTTTTCCTCAAAAATACCAAACACTGCTCTGCATGAATATGTATAATTAGATGTTCCCTGTGAGTGAGAAGTAGTAATTAATTCAGTGTTAAACATCACAACCTATTACTTGAACTCCATGGCAACCATGGTTGCCAATAGAGAGAAAATGAAATTTTAAGGCCTATTTTTAAACAATTACATTGAAATTTTGGGAAATGTGTAAAACCTGGCTCTTATTATTTTTAGGCTAAGACAATAGACCACTCAGAACAGAGAAATCAGCTAATCAACAAAGGGAGAAGAAAAAGGTCCTCTTCTGTCATGGAAACCAGCTCAACCAGTTATATATATATATATGTATGTGTGTGTATAAATGTATATGTATACACACATACACATATATATCACCAAATGAACTTAACTGGTTGCCTGGTCAAATGATGCATATGTAAAAGTCAGTTCCCCTGGAACAGTAGTATAAATGGCTGATTGGTCAAATGCCGTAGCAGTAGGATTTTATGACTTCCTATTTGGTTCTGACATCGTCCCAGACCTTACCAAGGCTCGTCAGTATATCACAATCCCCAAACTGGCAAAGAAGTACACATTTTTCAAGGTGTGTTAGCTTTTTAAGGTTTTGAAGACTTGCTTTAGAGCATTGTCCCAACTGTGCCCACTTCTTGAAGAGGGCACAGAAAGTCAGAAAGTGCCCCAAACAGTCTTTCAATGAGGGCTGAAACACCTACTGAAGAACTCACTGTCTAGTAATTTCCCTGCTTTCTTTCTTTTTTTACATTTATTTATTTATTTACTTGTTTGTTTATGTATTTATTTATTTGTTTATTTTTGTGCGGAGGTGAGGATTAAGTGACTTGCCCAGGGTCACACAGCCAGTTAAGTGTCAAGTGTCTGAGGCTGGATTCAAACTCAGAGCCTCCTGAATCCAGGGCTGGTGCTTTATCCACTTTGCCACCTAGCTGACCCCCACCCCCACACACACCGCTTTCTTTCAAAGGACAGAAGTATGTAACTCTCCAAACTCTAGGATGAGAATCCCACCTCCATTTGTGCTGCCCCAAAATGAGAGGAAAAAGTAGATTGCTGGGTGGGTAAGTGGATAGAGGGCTAGCCTTGGAGTCAGGCTTCAGACACTCACTAATTGTGCGATATAACTTCTCCCAGCCTCAGCTTCCTTCTCTGTAAAATGAGGAAAATAATACCACCTCTGCTACAGGGTTGTTGTAAGGATCAAATGAGATAATATATGTAAGACAATTTTCAAGTGCTATATAAAAGCTGCATTGCTTTGGAAATAGAAAGGATTAATTACAAAATTGATGAAGGGTTATTACAAAAGAACAAAGGATGTTAAAGAAACTCTGTCAAATTAAGGAATATTTATGAAGCTCTATGTGCTAGGCACACAGTCCATCAATAAGCATTTATTAAGCTCCAACTTCCAGCCACTGTACTAAGCTCTCAGGATACAAAGAAAGGCAAAAATTGCTCCTGCCTTCAAAAAGCTAAATTTAAAAAAAAAAAATTAAATTGACATGTAGATAGGTAAGACTGTGTAATGCAAAAAACTCCAGGGAGTCCAGAAACAAATTCTAATCCTGTCTAATCTTGTCATATAACTTTCTTGTCACTGCTTCCTGATCTTTACAATAAGGGGTTTGCTATTGAATGAGCTCTAACATTCTCGGCCTTAAGTGAGAAGTATTTTGACAGGTTTAGATAAATATCTATCCCCTTTCCTATTATTAGTGTAGTTTGATATACTCAATTCCCTTTCCTCACCCCTACCCTCAACAAAGACCAGAGAGACATGCTCATTTCTGCCCAGTGTTACCCATCGAGACCCAATAGTACCGTGCTTCATGAGCATGCAAGAAGTCAGAGCTTCCACTTATCTATGACAGAAGCTTCCTCTTACAGGAGAAATAGATTTTGAGTATACCTTGGAGAGAGAGTTTCCTAACCCACCATCATCAATCAATAACGGTTTATTGTTAATAACCACATCTAGGAAAGGAGTGACCCTACATGCTGAGTCTGGAGAGGAGACAGGCTTTAGATTTAGATTTAGATTTGGGAAATATTTCACCAGGCTGGGCAAACAGCATCTTTTCTATTTTTCCTAGTAAAAAGAGTAGAGAAAATGAAGCAATCTAAAACCATCTTCAGATTCAGTGAAGAAGGGAAAAAAGTCTATAAAAACAAACAGAGCAAGTAGGTGGAAGGAAGATAATCCAAGGAAAACAGCTTAACTTGGGGTGGGGGAGGGAGAGATTCTAGCTGTTAAGACAAGACAAGGCACAAAGTGAGTATTTATTATTAAGTATTTACTATATGCCATGCACAGTGCTAAGTGCCCGGGATACAAATGTAGGCAAAAATGAACAGTTCCTGCCCTCAAGGAACTTACCTTCTAATGGGAAAAGACTACAATACATAAATGGGAGCTGGGAAGAAAGAAGTTACCTTATGATTTTCAATTCTTATAGTGTGTAGATTGCATTTTAACTTCAACTCATGGGTAAAAGCATAGCATGAGCCCTGGTCTATTCCCCCAACTCATTATGCACTTGTAGGTTGAGGTCTTTAGAGGGTAGGTAACTACCACTACCCTAATGGTTCTAGGGGCAATCTTAGGGGTGGGTTTTCTAGTACTGTCAGTCATGGGACCCTACCAGTATACCCCGCCCCCCACCAACAATCAGCCAGATGCAATTAACTTTTTAGCAAAGATATTTACAAAGGTGGCATAGTACATAGGGTATGCCACATTTCCCCCAAATTCCTGAGACATACTCTTCTATAAGTACAGGGTGGGCCAAAAGTCATGATGTTTTAATAACTTTTTAAAAATTATTTTTTATTTATTTTTTGTCATTTATAAGATTTGATTTTTTCACACATAATATAAATTCACTTCCTATCTATACTGTATATGATGCTATGGTATTATAAATTAAAGACAAAAAATAGAGGAGTTATTAAATATTGAAACCCCTTCATGATTTCTGCCCACTGTGTATATATGGAGCTTGGGGGACAAGTAGAGTTAAATTTAGAGAATATAACAGCAGTGAGGCACTTATATAGAAAACACCTGTGGCCACAGGATTTACTTATAACTCCTATTTATTATAAATCCTTTACTGAGTCCAGCTTGGTTGCAGTATAAGAGTCTACACTCTGTTAAGCTATTTCCTTCTGAATCCATCTGTTTCTGTGTTTGCCCTCGGTGCATTTCTCTCTGCTTTTGGATAGTTGTGTTGTCAGAAGTGGTCACGTGCTAATAGCCAACATGGCCGAATGAGAGACCCAGAAGCTGCTATTCTTCAATCCTTTCAGGATATCAGTCCCAAGGCTTGTCACACACCAGACAAGAGGTGGGAAAACAAAGGTAAAGCCTTTCCTTTCTTGGGTATCAATGTGTTTGACCACTGTGTCTTTCTTCTCCTGTCTGGATGGCTTGTTTCCTACTGGTCCTTTTTTGAGTGGCAGAATTTTAGTCAATGAAGGCTGGAAGGAGGGAGAGGGAGAGGGAGAGGGGGAGAGGTAGTCTCCTCCTCTCTCTACACTAATAGCAATTCCCCATTAGCGGCCTAAAACTTAGACTTTCACCTGTGGCACTAGTCTACCCCTTGATCAACTTACCAATGAACTGGCTGCTATTTTTATGCACAAGAGAAATTACTTGATCTTACCATCTAATCACAAACTTTCTCCCATATGGTATTATCTAGACCTTCATCCAATGGCACAATGTCCTCAGATCTTTTCAAACTGATGAAAGGCTTGTCCAAAACACATTGTGAGGAGGTTACAGGAAAATTCCTTAATACCTACTTTATTCTAATTCGTTCCATGAAGACTGCTTTCATTGAGCTGGAAGGGACTTTAGTTCAACCTCCCCCTCTGTGCCTTATACAGGTGAGGAAACAGAACTGGAAGTGCCATTTCCTAGGTCACTTATTAACATGGGCTACAACACGTCATAAAATTGTCACAAAAATTGGGCAAAAAGCAACAAGAATTTACTGATCATGAACTGACTATGTGCCAGGAAGCAGGCTAAGTGGAATTGATCTGAACTCAGTTTCTCTAACTATAAAATCCAATACTCTATTCAAAGGGTTTAGTTCAGCAGAGAAAGGAAGGAAATCATGGAAGAAAAAACATAGGAAAGAAATCATAGGTAGACACTTTTAATGGAATTAATAATAATTCACATTTACATAGTACTTATATTACAATTTACAGTTATTCCTTCCACATTGCAACTTTCCCCATCATGGTTTCAATATATCATGGGTCGGCATAAGAAATTAAATGGGAATTTCTTGGGAGTTTTTTGTTTTTGTTTTTGCAGGGCAATGAGGGTTAAGTGACTTGACCAGGGTCACACAGCTAGTAAGTGTCAAGTGTCTGAGTCAGGATTTGAACTCAGGTCCTCCTAAATCCAAGACCAGCACTTTATCCATTGTATCACCTAGCTGCCCCTGGGACTTTTACAGATGCTTCAGACAACAAGTGAAGGCCAGCAGAAGATACAGATAAATTTTAGAAACTCAGAAATGCTTAAACGTAGGTATTGTATTGTGTAACATCAACATATTTTATCTTTTAATACTGTAAACACCCCATAAAATGAAAAAAGAGAAAATTGACTTCTTTCCTGGTAGGAAGGGAAGGCCAAAAAATTTTCCCAATATTTTTCCAGATTGCAGGGGCACAGTGCCCCTAACCCCTGAGATGTAGAAGGGATAATTGTACAAAGCACTTTTCTGACAATACATCTACAGGTTAGATGTTATTATCCCCATTTCATAGAAGAGAAAACTGAGGCTCAGAGACACAAAATGACTTGTCCAAAGATGCAGAGCTAATGAGTTCCGGGGCTGGGAAGTGAATCTAGGATTCCTTACCACAGGTCTAGCATTCTCCCATTACTGGGTAATTCTTAACCTCACCCCTAAATGAACAGCTTTCTAAAGCTATAAATGAATAAGGATTAGGAAATGACTCGTTTCTTCCTCTTCCCCTCATTTTGTTTTTCCATCCTTAAACTACAGAAATCGTTGACACGACCAGGAGGTGTCAATCGCACAATTAATTCTGCTGTTCAGCCATCAAAGTTTGTTTTTATTTTTCACTTGGGGAGGAGTCACTGACTTTGGAGACAGCCAATCCCAGAAACTAGCTGCTGACCATGAGAAAATTTCCACGGCCAAAAGTCGGCATGTTCACAAGCTCCCAGTAGTTTTAATTCAGACAAGGTCCTCAAACTCCTAAGAGGTTTATGGATATATTTCAAAATGGGGGTGGGGGAGGATTACATCTTTATTTTTGCTAACCTTTGGTTTTCTCTGTAATCTTCTGGATTTTATTTTCTGCATTTAAAAACTTTATTGTGAGAAGGAGTCCATAGCATAGGCTTCACTGGCCTGCCTAAGGGACTCATGATGCACAAAAAGATGAAGAATCCCTGATCTCGACTCCCAATAACATCCCTTCATCTTCCTTCCCCCAGACCCCCAAGAAGAGCCAGCTGGGTCAGAGTGCAGCAAAGTCTCCCCCAGAAACACTTTCCTACTTTATCTAGAGAAAGCCATTATCAGGTTCTACCGCTATCTCTCCAAATGCAGTTCCCAGGCAAAAGATAAGAAGTCTTAGCCGTATCTACAATAAGCTCCTTTAAGCAGGTTTCAAAATGCTTCTGCTGCTGCTGCTGCTTCTGAAGTGAAACTAGCCACATATAACCTGTCAGAAATCAACATGGGAGACAGTTCCCGGATTTGTGTAGGTGTAAAAGTGCCCAACATTCCCCACAGAGAAAGGACCACAAACTTCTCCTCAGCCTTCATTTATTCCAAGCTATACCAGCAGTTAATTAGCTTTCAAAATAGGCAGTTCTTTCTGGAAATCAGAAGATTTAGGCTGAGTTGTGGCAGGACTCTGTCTAGCGAATGAAAGAATGCCTACAGTTTGTGAAATCATGTTGTAACTGAGCCAGACGTGAAGTCCAAGAATTTCCTATTGAAATCACTGTAAAAAGGGGGAGGTTGGTGTTATTCAATTGCTTCAGTTGTGTCCAACTTTTTGTGACGCCATTTAGGGTTTACTTGGCAGAGATACTGGAGTGGTTTGCCATTTCCTTCTCCGGCTCATTTTATAGATGAGGAAACTGAGGGAAACGGGAAACTTTAAGTGACTTGCCCATGTCACAGAGCTAGTCAGTGTCTGAGGCTGTATCTGAACTCAGGAAGATGAGTCTTCCTGATTCCAGGCCTGGTGCTTTATCCACTGCACCACCTAGCTGCCCATTCATTGGCTGGTCTTTTCCTTTTCTTCCCCTTTTTTGTTACAAGGAAAGACACAACGTGTAGTGGAGGGATGGTGAATATATTCAGAAATAAAGCTAAAATTGAAAAGAAAAGATAGAGGATATAGTGATTGGACCTGTGATTTCATTAGTACAGAGATCTTCCAGATGATAAAACTAGATGATGAATGTAGGTTTGCAACCTCTCGTCTTAGAGACTTAGTGGTTAAATGACTTACCCAGGGTCACACAGTGAGTAGGTGCCAAAGGCAGGACTTGGGTTATTTTTCTAAAGAGATTTGAGGAATAGAATTTCTCTGCCAACAGATCAGTAAAACACTAACATGGTTGGTCATTCTGAGAGATGTACTTGGAAAAATTGAATTCCACGTATAGGAACCTACTCAGTAAATAATGGAACATAGGAAGGTTTGCAAACAGCAGGGGTTAATTAGAAATAATAGCTAATATTTGTTCAGTGCCTTAGAGCTTAAAAGTGTTTGTTGTACATGATGTCAGTTTATCCTCAAAGCTATCGCCTGTGAGAAAGACATCATCTCCCTTCTAAAGAAGAGGAGAGAGAGGCTTGGTAGGTGAAGAGACTTGCCCCAGGTTACATAGCTTGGACAGATCAATGGCAGACCTTGATCCTAAGTATTTGTGATTTCAAGTTTGATGCTTGTATCAGTCTACCCCCTGCTCCAGGTGACATGAATCATTCTGAAATGAAAGGAAATTAGAAGAAATCCACAAAAGTGACTTAGGTTTAATGTTATTCTTATGCCAACAGCATTTGTTATCTACTTTCCAGTCATATATGGTGATGAGAGATTGTATTTCAAATATAAATATTGAGTTTGGGTCACAGAAAAACATGCTTAGTTTCCCAGACTTCAGTGGCAAAGCCCAAATACTAACAGCAATTATTCAGAATGCTGATGATTGGGGGTTTGTTATCAGAAAAGGGGCACAACAATGAAGGGCAGGGAGGGGGGAGCTGGTGAAGGTGGTGTTCCTCTTTGGAGTAAAAAAGGCTATTGGATATCACAGGAAGTATTACAAAGATTATCTAATGGAAAATCCAAGGGCATATCTTTTCTGTCCTCAATCAAGGCAGTCATTAGTGAAAATGCAGTCAAGGTAGGATGCCACAACAGGTTTTGGCTCTCTGAATCACGTTAAAAAAAACTCATCCAGATAAAGAGGGATCCCTGAGAAACAGCAGTTGTAGGAATGGCAAGTGTCCAAGCAGCATCTGAAGGTGGATTATGAGATCCAGGGTTAAACTCAATGGACATCCAGAAGGTCCACCAACCAGTGTCTTGTTTTTATAAGCACATGTATTACATACACAGTCGTATACAAGTATACCCTGCCCTGAACACAAACAACGTCGTTAGCTCATTTTTTTTTACTCCCAGCAGGCAAAGAATATAAACAACTTTCTTAAAGATATTTTACTAAGATGGCTTTGGTGATTCAACACCAAATGGATAGTAAAGGAAATTTTCACTTTTTGTTATTCTTTTCAGAGCATAGTACCGTGTCTGGTACAACAAATGCTTTTAGGGAGGTAGAAGGGAACAATGGAAAGAGCACTGATTTGGGGTTCCTAATTTGATGTCACTAAATTATATTAAGATCTGTTTTGTAAAGGGTTATATCAGGAACATCTAGGAACGTCACTGTAACTAATATTTATGGATCAGATTTGAATTAAAAACTGTAGATCTTAGCAGTTGCATTTATAAAAGCTTTTGTCTCCACAAGATCCTGTCTTTTGAGGGAGATTAGGAAGATGAGTGGTGGGTGGGTGAGTCAACCTGGATAGGAGATGTTTTGTCCAGCATTGGGTCTCTCTGGGGCTAAGTGGTATCTGTCATGGGACTTTGCAGAGAATGCTGGATAACTCTCAATAAAAATGTATTAAATACCTACTATGTGCTAGAGAACAAAGTACAAAACCCGGTCTATTCTTGAAGAGCCTCCATCATCTTTTTAGTCTTCTTTCAAATTATTCCCCTTTGGGACCTTCAAGTTACAGTGAACCTGATCTCGTCCTGCCTCTCCTATGCCTACCTAATACATACTCCTTCATCTCTGTGTGTTCAAATGCATCTCTTCTTTCATGATTCAGAAAAGGTGCCATCTTCTCCATGGAAATTTCCCTGATAGCTCTGGCTAAATGTGATCCCTCCATCTCCAAATTATCTTAGGGTCCTTTGTCTAGATCTCCCTTTTTCATTATCATATCCTATCTCCTAACAGGAAAAGTAGCTTGGTGTAATGAATAGAGAGTTTACCTTGGAGCCAAGAAGACCTGAGTTCAAATTCTCCTTCTGACACCTACTTGCAATGTGAGTCAGATCAAGGTACCTACCCTCTTGTTGCAATAGGAAATACTGAAACTATTAGATGATGATCAGTATTGATAGAGGGGATTTTTTTTTTTCATCTGGGAGTTTCCTATGCTAATGAAATCATGGTCTCGACCCTGTCTCTATCCTCTGCTATGCATATTTGTGCACGTGTCCTTTTCCTTCCCCTCCCCACAGCAGATTGTAAGTACTTTGAGTTGCAACCCCACCCTTGGCTACCATTTGTAAATGTGATTCCCATCCTACAGAAATTGCTGAGCCAGATTTGCAAACTTAAATGGAAAGATGAGGGACTCAGATCTTAAATAGCATTAAATATCCTATCCCATCACAAATGCAAGATATCCAAATATCAAAACCTTATGGCTGCAAAATCCATTGACTACTATGTTTCCAAAGACTGTCTATAGTTGTTTTTCTGTTTGGTAAATCTTGATTTCCACTATTCTTTGAAATTTTTTATAGTGCTTTTTAAAAAAGTTCTCTCAAAAAACATTCTGGGTAATAAATACTATGACTTATTAATCAGCTGAAAAAACTTTTTTGAATTATCTGAAAGAATGCCAATGGGATTAAAAAACATACATTAGGTTTTAAAGTCATAGAATGATGCTGATGCATGCGATTCTTATGAAAGAGAAAATATTGCAAACCTCTTTATTAAAAGTCAGTGTGTTCCACTCCTTTCCCACCCAAATGCGGTCAAAGCATTGACCAGACATAGGAATTTATTAGATCTGTCATAGGAGGATGCCAGATACTGACCATTTCCCACCGAATACGCGATGTATTTGTTTCAAGGTTTTGCCGACTTGATTGATTCTGCAATAATGCTCTTTGATGATAAATGAATTAACTTACAATTCTTTTGTCAATGAGTATTTGTACAAAGAACAAATGTACAAATGCTTTCTCACAGATCCATTTATTCATGTTAGTGGTAGCACTATCACATGGGGGCATTCTTACTTTTTTTTATATTAAAGGCTTACTCACACCACAGTGCGTTACTTACCAGATGACAAAAATAACCTTTGAGACAGATAAAAGTTCTAGGATCAGAGTTGTCAAATTGGAGGTCATCTAGTCGAATTTCCCGTGTTACAGTCTATATTTTCAGTGTATAAAACAAAATACACAGGATTGTTACATGTGAGGAAATTGAGTACCATTGAGGTTAAGCGACAAGATTTGGAGCCATAAATTCTTAGCCCACTCTATCTGTAATTTCAGGGACTTAAGGAATACCTGGATGAGAAAATTCCCTCTACCAATGGAAAGTACCACCTTCTCCAGGATTGCCGTCTTAGAGGATTTCCAGAGCATGAAGAGGTGAAGTGATTCTCCCATGGTCAGAGGATGTGTCTGAGGAAGAATTTGAATCCTAGGTCTTCTATGTTTTTATTTTACCAGTTCTCTACCATATCACAATGGCTCCATTGAGATGGACAGATATCATACCCTGTAATCTAGCTATACTGCCTTTCTGTTCCCCACACATCACTCTCACCTTTACTCTCACCATCCATCCAACATGATGGAATGTCTTCTTATCTCCAGCTCATCAAATCCTTCAATTCCTTTGAGATGCAGCCCAAATGCCAATTTCTTCCCCTCTCCTTTTCTTTCTTCCTTCCTCACTTCCTTCCTCCCTCTTTTCTCTCTCTTTCTTTTTCCTTTTCTTGTTTCCCCCTTTAGTAGGGATTCTTTCATTCTTTGTTATCTTATCCTGAGCACCTATCAAAGTGTTAGGCACATAGTAAGTACTTAAGACAGTCTGGTTGATTGATCATCCCTATTTCACAGATGAGAAAACCAGGAAACAAAAGTTCAGAGAACTGAAGTAAGATGTCCAAAATCCCACAGCTACTAAGGATCTGGACCAGGATTTGAACCCAAGTCTCCTGATTCCAAGCCTAGGACTTTTCCCATCATACTACCCTGACTTACCATATGTCTCAACTTGTACTTTGATTATTTTTTTTCTTTCTTTCTTTTTTCTTTTTGTGGGGCAATGAGGGTTAAGTGACTTGCCCAGGGTCACACAGCTAGTACGTGTCAAGGATCTGAGGCCAGATTTGAACTCAGGTCCTCCTGAATCCAGGGCTGGTGCTTTATCCACTGCACCATCTAGCTGCCCCTGTACTTTGATTATTTTATTGTCATTCAGCTTACAATGATCTTTCATTGCCTTACCACATTTTCTTGTCTCACTGTCCCTCTAGAAATACTGGCATAATCTATATGCTAATAATGAAACTTACCTATGAAGACCATTAAGTCTTTTTCTTTTACTTTTCTCTTTTCTTTTCTTTTTCAGGGCAATGAGGGTTAAGCGACTTGCCCAGAGTCACACAGCCAGGAAATGTCAAGTGTCTGAGGCTGGATCTGAACTCGGGTCCTCCTGAATCCAAGGCTGGTGCCTCATCCACTGTGCCACCTAGCTGCCCCCAGACCATTAAGTCTTAACAGCCTTATAAGGGGCAAAGTTTTATTTAAGCATTTAAAAAATCATTTTGTTGGCCTAATGACTACTGGTCTTATAGTTTCTTGTAGTTTGAATTGATACATTTTCCTTTCCTAAGAAAATAACCTATACTTTCATCTTCATGATAGAACTGTGACCTACCAGTATGGAATACTGCACACATTTTTATACACAATCACTGCTTCAGATGTTTTTGCTTATTATGGAGGGGGATGTACTTTCAGGGAATATGAGTGGAAGGGTGATTATTTCCAGAAATTACTACAAGGTTAAAAACAAAAGTTATCAATAAAACATCCCCCCCCCTTTTCAAAAAGAAAATAGCCTAGAAAAACTCCACTTGGTACACCTGTTAAATTCTAACTTATAAAGAATGAGTTTTACTATGGTCTCTCCCTCTAGACTATAAGCTCTCGGAAGTCAGGGACTATTTTTTCTTTCCATTCTTTCTTTGTATCTCTCACAGCAGCTCATAAAGAATTGCCTCCAAAGACAGGGCAGTGTGGGGGAGGGGGAGTGATTGACTGGCCATGCCCGGAGAAGAAAAGAATGTGAGTTTTTTTATTTACTCTGAGTTAGAAAATGTTTTCCCCTATCTACCATCTCAAGTCTCTCCTGAGATACTGAAGAATCAGAGCGACGGCAGTTTGTCATCTAACGTCAACAATTTTGTTTGCCCTGTTACAGAGTTGATATTTTCACATAAGCCAGGAAAAAAAGAAAAAAAAACTGCAGGGAGGCAATTGGTCGTGACCTCCCTAAGGAAAATGAGGAAGGTTGTTTAAGCAGGCACATTTTGAAATTATTAGAAGGGAGAGAGGAAGAGTCAAGGAAATTAATAAGGAGAATCATAGAAGTTTATATCTAGAAGAGATGTCTGAGATCATTTCATTTAACCCTGTCACTTCATAATTGCAAGGCTGAGGCATGGACAGGAGCAGAATAGAGAGAGGTTGGCTAATTCCGAGGAAGCAATGAAACAACAGTCTTAAAGCCATTATCATTAATTTTGAATAAAACTGAGGATGTCTTTCAAGACAAAGAGGCAGTCATATCAATATGCCATATTAATTTTTTGAAAAACATAAATGGTAAAAAAAAAATGTGTAGTGTTTTTCCCCTTCCTACTTTTATTTCACTTAGCACTCTAAGGGGGAAATAACTATATTGATATTTTGCTCAATGAAATAAAACCTGCTGTGAAAAAAAAGTACATAGGTGGCATTAAGTTATATGTGGCTCTACTAAAAAATAAACAAAGATTTCATTCCATGGAAACTTTCTCCAACAATATTAATGTCTTTTTGATTTAATATGGGGAAAGCAATCATTTTAAATGAGCACTAAGAAAGAATAGAGACAGCAGGTTTTGAGCTTGAATCTCAAGTCCAAGTGACCCGGTGAATGGAGGTATTTAAAAACACCTTGGTCGGCTCCAGGCAAGAAACATTTAGCATTAGTGCTATTGAGAAGAAAGCTGAGTATGCATGTCAAGAGATTTGCTGGCAGAATAATGTCAAAGCTTAATGCAAAGAACACATTCAAAGAATTAATGCCCATGCAACACCTATCTTAAGGTGCATTTGGAGCATGGCAAAATGGACAACAAATCTAGAAAGTTTCTAAATACAACCTATACAATATTCATTAAGAACAGGGCTTATCCCTCCCAAGGCAACTATAAAAAGATTAACACTCCTATGCAGAGTGGTGCATACCTATAATCCCAGCTCCCAGGGAGGCTGAGGCTGGTAGGTGTCCTGAACAAACTCAGGAGTTCTGAGCTGCAGAAATCTAAACCAATCAGTTTTCTGCACTAAATTCTGCATTAATAGGATGAACCTTGGGGAGAAGGGGGTCACCAGGTTGGCTAGGGAGGGGTGAATTGGAATAGGTCAGAAATGGAGGAGGTTGTAGCTAGATGTCACAATGGATAGAGTGCTGAGCCTGGAGTCAGAAGAACCGAGTTCAAATTCAGTTTGGACAATTACTAGTTGTGTGACCCTGGACAAGTCACTTAACCCTGTTTGCCTCAGTTTCCTCATCTGTTAAAATGAGCTGAAGAAGGAAATGAAAAACTACTTCAGCATCTTTGCCAAGAAAATCCCAAATGAGGTCAAGAAGAGTCGGACATGACTGAAATGACTGAACAATAACAAGAATCTTCCATGCTAGGCCAGTGAATGAATCATGTACTTCCAGGATGGGGAGATGGGGTAGAGACCCAGTATTTAAGGGGAAAACAGATTAGTATAATATTGAGATATCTCAGAAAGCAATAGTAGAAGCTGAAAACAGGAATACACTATTAGATGTGTCAAATGTCATCAAAAGTGGGTGATCCCTGGATAAAGCCCATGAAGCACCTCTAAGAATGGGCTCAAAAGAGGTTCTGTGGGCTACTATGGACTCAACCAACAATATGTCAACAAAGAAGCATTGTACGATTGTGTTAATCATGAATTAAACTTCCTTTTTCCTCCATCTTGGAGCCTCAGAGGCCTCCTGGAAACAGGCCTTCTAGAACAGCAAAATGTCTGGAAAACTGTGGTCCAAGGCCATTTTTGCTGGCTACAAATGAGGCCTGTGAAACCAGAGGGAACGTACAGCTCTTTTGAAAATTGAAGGAGTCCATGCTTGGGATGAAACTGACTTCTATTTGGGCAAGAGATGTGCTTATGTATACAAGGCAAAAAACAACACAGTGACTCCTGGTGGGAAACTCGACAGAACAAGAGTGATCTCAGGGAAAGTTATTCAGGCTTATGGTAATAGTGGAATGGTTCGGGCCAAGTTCAGAAGCAATCTTCCTGCCAAGGCCATTGGACATAGGATCCGAGTGATGGATCTAGAATATGAAAACTGATTGAATAAAATTACATACTTTTTGCAAAAAAAAAAAACATGAATTAAAAGATAAAGATTCATGATAGAAGATCGGGATCAGGTTATTGCCATAGGAAAGTATAAAAGGGCTATTTTTTAAAAGGCCAAACATAACTAGACTTACTGATCAGTGTCAATTATACAATAAAGTGGTGGTAGTTGTACACATTATAGAGCATCTTACAAAAATTAGGCATCTATCAGTCACCTAGACACAATTCAGTGAGATGGATAGGATCATACACCTATAAAGGAAGCTCACTATCTCTTATAAACCAGTAGACAACAAATCCCTGTACCAAAAATACCCCCCCCAAAATATCCTCTAATAGTCAATAAACTGTCCTGAAAGCAGAGCAGCATCATAGATAGAATTGTTGCCTGCAACCAGTGGGATGTAAGACTGGTCCATTAAGAACCATGATTTTAATAACTGTTTCCATATCCAATACTAAATTTCCAAACTATATGGATTGAAAATATTTCAAAATATGAAAACATAGAAGTAGGAATTAAAACCACGGAGGAATAGAAAGAGGTTCACGTCATCACTATTGTCAGGTCTACTAGCTGGTGCCAAACTGCACAAGAGTGTTGGGACTTGAGTTCAGAAGACTTGAATTCCAATCTGGCCTCAGACACTTACTAACTCCATGACTTGAAGCAGGTCACCTCACCTCCATCCTCCTCAGTTCCTCACCTGTAAAATGGGGTAACAATAGCACCTATTTTCCATGGTTGCTATGGGAATCAAATGAGGTAATATTTATAAAGTACTTGGCACAATACCAGGTATGAAGTAGGTGCTTTATTAGTGCTTGTTTATTTCCCTTGTTCACTCTCCTACTGGAGTTGTCCCAATGATGGCTTTTTTTTTTAAGTGAGCAATTGGAGTTAAGTGATTTGCCTAGGGTCACACAGCTAGTAAGTGTTAAGTGTCTGAGGCCAGATTTGAACTCAGGTCCTCCTGACTCCAGTGCTAGTGCTCTATCCACTGTGCCACCTAGCTACCCCAAATTTAATTTTTTAAAAAGTTTTTATTTTTTGCTGGGTAATGAGGATTAAGTGACTTGCCGAGGGTCACACAGCTAGTAAGTGTCAGGTGTCTGAGGCTGGATTTGAACTCAGGTCCTCCTGAAACCAAGGCCAGTACTTTATCCACGGCACCACCTAGCTGCCCCCCAATGATGTTTTAATGAGCTCATAGAAGATGAATTAATATCCTTATAATATTTTTCATTCACAGTCATATGTATTTATTTCTGTAAGTCTGCAGAAAATTAAAATAATAATAGCAGGATGGTGCCTTCACCTAGGATTGTTTCTATCTGAATTCCTTTAAAATATAGAACATGGGGATGAAATAAAACAGCTGATAGATGTTTTCAGACTCTACTACTCAACAAATTCCATCACTACGCCATTACTCATAAAATCAATAGGGCCTAGTCCCAGTCCATCCTTTAGCCTTATTAGATATTTATGACCCCCCCCCCCTTCCATACTCTGAATGCATTCAAATTGGCCTTTTTTTCCTGGTCTTTATACACAATGCTCCATATGCTGTTGCCAAGTGTTTGTACCAGCCCTCCCACAAAGCCTGGAAGACATTCTCTTCTCATCTCGTCCTTCAAGATGCAGCGTAAGCATTAACTACTTTCTGCAGTCTTTCTTGGTGCCACCATATGCTAGTGGCCTCCGTTCCAAACCACAGGCATATCCTGCTTTATTGTGCATCACAGAAATCATGGGGATTTTTTGTTTGTTTTTTACACATTGAAGGTTTGTGGCAACCTTTCACCAAGCAAGTCTATCAGAGCCATTTTTCCAATACCATGCACTCATGTTGTGTCTCTGCATCACCTTTGGATGATACTCACAATATTTCAGACTTTTTCATTATTATATCTGTAATGGTGATCTATGATCAGTGGTCTTTGATGTTACTATTATAATTGTTCTGGGGTACCAAGAACCACACCCATGTCAGATGGTGAGTGTAATCATTAAATGTTGTGGGTATTCTGACTACTACCCATCTCTCTTGGGCTTCTGTATTCCCTGAGATACAACAATATTAAAATTAGGCCGACTAATAACCCTACAAATAGGTTCTAAGCGTTCAAGTAAAAGGAAGAATCAATCGATGCTACATATTTCATTGTTGTCTTATTTTAAGAAATTGCCACAGCCACCCCCACCTTCAGCAACCACCACCCTGACCTGTCAATAGACAAGACCCCCTCCCCCAGCAAAAAGATTAGGACTCACTAAAGGCTCAGGTAATGGGCAGCATTTTTTGCATTAAAGTATTATTTAATTTGTTTTTTTGGACATGATACCATGGCACACTTAATAGACTAGAGTGTAGACATAACTTTTGAAAACCAAAAATTGATGTGACTCACTTAAATTTGATAATTGCTTTGGTGCAGTTGTCTGGAACCAAATCTACAATATCTAGAGGTGTGCCTGCACTGTGTATTTATCTGTTTTTATATATCAGTCTATATTCTCTTTTAGGGCAGTTAGGTAGCACAGTGGACAGAGCACTGGGGCCTGGAGTCAAGAAGACTTTAGTTCAAATCCAGCCTCAGACATTTACTCACTGTATGACCCTGGACAAGTCATTTCACCCCATTTGCCTCAGTTTACTCATCTGTAAAATGAGCTGTAGAAGGAAATGGCAAACCTTTCCTGTATCTCTGCCAAGAAAACACCAAATGGAGTCTGGAAGAGTTAGATCTGACAAACAACAAAAATATATTTACATTTATTCTGTATATCACATACTTCTTGTTACTCTCATTAGAACGTAAGCTCCCTGAGGGTAAGGATTGTTTCATTTGCTATATCTGTACCCCCACGCACTGGCACCACGTCCTTCTTGCTAACATGTGGTAAGCAGGTTAGAGCCTAACAGAAATACTTCTTCAAAGAGACTACACTTCAGAGAGTAACAGTGAAGACTGAGATTACAGACAATCCATTGGACACATCAAACATAATATGTTGGCTCAGCCTATGATTTGGCTAAGATCCCAGAGTGGAAACCAAAAGGCCCTCTATGGGCAAAATCCAAAGAAATAACCCAGCAAAAATGTCAAGCAAAAAACTGGGTCAAGTGAGTCCATTTAACAAAAAAATGGAGGGTTTCACTATAGCCACAAACAATGAATTCATTGTTACTAGAAAGGACATTCTTAAGGGACCCAGTACAGATTTTCTAAGGAAATGGTAGATAATGAAACCTATCCTTGTGAGCTACATTAAACCTAACAACTGCTGAATACTTTGTTGTTGTTTGCCCTTTGTTCTCGAAGAGGACCATGACATCAGGAGGTGATAACATGACTTGCACTGAATTGGATTTAAGTGAGGGAGGGCTGTGCAAAGTCACCAACCTCACTTCCTCCTCCAGAGCCATATGGGTCCAATGGCAAGATATATATCAGGACCACTGGCAATGGCCCTGGATGTTTGATGCAATTGAGGTTAAGTGACTTGCCCAGGGTCATACAGCTAGTATGTGTCTGAGGTGAGATTTGAACTCAGGTCCTCCCAATTTCAAGGCCAGTGCTCTATCCACTGCAACACTTAGCTGCCCTACTGAATACCTAGAAAGGCATTATCAAGTGGCTATAATTATAAACCAAAAATTCATTTATTCTTCACAAACTAATAGGTAACAGCAGTCACACATCATGCCTCCCCTTTCTGTTGGAATTTATCCACTCAGCTTTACAACTATTCTTATGGTAACAGGGCAGATAGCAAGGTGTCTAGGATGATGGATGTGACTGAATGGTTTGGAAAGAATGGTCTGGTACCAGCTAGACCTACAAGGTTATGTGGGTTTGCAATCTCATGGTAACTCCTAGGACATAGCTGGACATAGGTAGTAGAGGATAGAAAAATCCAGATTCTAATGGAGATTTCTGTAATATATTAGAAAGGAAAGCTAATTGACTCCTCTTTGCTCCCTCCAGATTTAAGGGTATTTCCCCTCCCCTTCTTCTAAGGCCATGCTACCCATGTTTCAAACTGCAAATAGTTTCCAATGTCATACTGGGAAATGAGAACTACTATGGCAGAACTGGGTGGTGGTTCCAAGTTTGAGGAGGAAGGAGAAGATCAGTTTATAATAAATCAACTTCTTCTCATCTTTCCTGAAGTTAAATTCAGTGGCATAACTCAAGACTGTAGACATGGGTGCCATATCCTTCAGTCTATTATCTACCACTGTTGTAGCAAGTTCTCCTAACTCTGCTTATGTAAGGAAGGTGAGTGAGGCTAGGTCTTATCCCTAAGTGTCAAGTTTCTCTAGGATCCTCCCAGTCCCTATAGTGATGTGCTCCAGCTCCTCAAGGAGATCAAAGAAAAGACTGCTATCCATTGTATCTGGCAGTGCGCAAAGCCGTAGAGCCGTAGAGCCTCAGTTTTGGAAATAGTGGCCTGGAGTTTGAATCCCATGCTCCCTCTGTGACCCAGGGCAAGGAATATGACTTCCCTGGTCTTCAGTTTCTTCATCTGTAAAATGAGGCATTAAACTAGAGGACCTCTGAGGCAGTTCAGGATGCTATAATCCCACTATTCTGCTCATGTTGTGGCTGGACTACTGGGCCAGTATAACAAATAGCAGCAACGATTGTTGATTATATAACATGATAAAGCTCACAGAACCCTGTCCATGTAACTTTACACACATGTCCTCATGTGAGCCTCATGACAATCTTGTGAGGCAGGGACTACAAGTGTTATCATCTCCATTTTACAGAGAAGAAAACTGAGGTTCAAAGAGACTCACTGCCCTATAATCACAGTTGTTAAATGTTCCATTTAGACTTTGAACCCAAGTCTTCCTGATTCTAAGTGCTCTAATCAAATACAGTGTAGTGATGGGTCCAAGAAGATCATCCGAAGGGGTGTTAACTGCTAGACTGGAATTTATATCTTCTACCCAGATGTGGTAGTGGGGAGAGATTTCAAAATCACAGGATGCTTCTTCCCCCCCTAAAAAATATTATAACTAAGCTATAAAAATAAATGAAGTTGTGACAAGCCAATCTGAAAACTGGTATGACAAACAGCAAGAAAACTAAGATGATGTAAATCAGAGACACTTGCTCACAAGGGACCAGGGAAGAAAATGGTTTGATTTATGTAACATCTGTTGTTTTAGTAGGTCTCCACCAGTAAGCTAAGTCAGGATTTCTATCCAGGGCAAAAAGATGGGAGATAACAGGATGATAACTTTAAAAAGACAGAAATGAAAAACACTCTCACATCCAAGCCCCAATAGTTAAAGCTACAAATCGAAAGAGAAATTTAATGCCATCACCCAGGAAATTCTGGCCCCAATAAGTTTCATGGACATTTTCCCTGGAATTAACAAGATGGTATCTCAGCTTAGCAGGCCTCCTCACACATGACTTTTGAGAGACCAAATATCTCAATTCTCTGAAAGTTTTATAAGGATTTCTTTCAGTAGACTCCCATAGATATTTACATTGTCAACTTCCTAGGGAGAAGGGCAAATTTGTCTTAAGATATTTACTGGAAATGAGGTCCTCATTGAGACCAGGTGAAAAACTGAAGGGTGAAGTCATTTGGTTGTAAAAAGGTACTCTTAAGGGGCAGTAAGTAGCACAGTGGATAAAGCACCAGCCCTGGATTCAGGAGGAACTGAGTTAGACACTTGACACTTACTAGCTATGTGACCCTGGGCAAGTCACTTAACCCTCTTTGCCCCACAAAATAAAATAAAATAAAATAGAACAAAATTAAATTAAATTTTTAAATTTTTAAAAAGATACCCTTAATTTGGAACTCAAAATCTTATAAAAACAAATGTTGAAAACTATCTTTACATGCAACTGGAAAATAATAAAATGCTTTTATGATTAAAAAAAAGATTCTTGGAGTTATCATGCCTGCCCATCCTCCTTCCTTTGAAAAGATCCTTACTGGACAAACAACAGATTATCTTAGGTCAAAGACTTTGGGGGAAAAGGTATCACTACTTCTTTTAGGAATCAGTTTTAGGGTATAACATTCCAGGGAATCTTCAAAAGAAAGCAGTGACATTTCCTGACTGCTGAATTTCTCTGGTTGGCAAAGATTTCCCTCAGGTGGTGGTTCCTGGCATGTAGCATCCAATAAGGTCCTGAGAGGAGGGCTTAAAGGTCAAACATTTATGTGTATCAACATGTATACATATACCCCAGATATCTATATCTATATAAATATAAATAAAACATAGATACACACAGGGGTATACATATATGTATATGTACCATGTAGATATCTATATCTACTGATCAACAGATATTGTTGTTGTTCAGTTTCAGTTGTCTGACTTTTTGTGACCCCATTTGGGGATTTGTCAAAGATACTAAAGCGGTTTGCTATTTCCTTCTCCAGATCATTTTACAGATGAGGAAACTAAGGCAAACAGTGTTAAGAGATTAGCCCAGGGTCACACCGCTAGTGTCTAAGGCCAGATTTGAACTTGGGAAGATGAGTCTATCTGACTCTAGTCAGGGCTCTTTATCTACTGCAACACCTAGCTGCCCTATCAATAGATATATACACACCCAAACTTACCTGGCCAGAAAATCTGTCAGCTGCTTATCTGTGGATGGTCAACCTTTTCCTGCACAAGCTTAGGCTGTTCAATGTCCTAGGCTCATAGCTGTAAGGGACATCCAAAACTAACTAGTTTGACCACATCATTTTGCAGTCTAGGAAAGGAGAGCAGAATTTCCAGTGCTGGTCTGGATCCCACAACCCTGCAGTGAAACTGAGCTTTTGCTGAAAAGGCATGCCAGCCCTGCAAAGCCCAGCCAGAAAAAGGCAGGGTTTACCCATACTCCCTCCAGGTCAGAAGGGGCTAATATACTTGTATCTTTCCACATGCATTTCTCTATCTGGCCAACCAGCTGATTAAGGCTACTTGAATGATACAAAGAATTGAACAGGGAAACAAGAAAAGTCTGCACACTGATAAAGAGACAATGACTTTTACTTCTTGTTCATAAAACGCTCATTTTAATTCCACATTTTAGAAAGATAAAATTCCAATAAATATTCATATGTTTCACTTTTTTTAGACAAAGGCTAGGGAGAAATAGGCAGAAAGCCCTGGGTTTAAAATTCCCTATTTAGATTTTATAATAACTTTTATCTTTTCTGCATTTTCCCCCTTTATTAGTATCATGGGACAGGCAGACTTAATTATCTTCTTTTAAATGATGTTTCCTGTTTCCTTTGTTTGCTTCATTTGCTTGTTCAATCCTTTCAGATGTGGAATAGTGGGCGTGAGGTAGAAGAAGAGGAAGAAATAAGGTGGTCCTGCTATGTCACCTTCAAAGAGAAGGGGTGATTTACTCTCCCCCACCCCTTTTTAACCTGTGATGTCATTGTTGTAGGGAACTGACCATAAAGAAACCTCTTCTACCAATTCAGATCAGCACTTGTCCTGCAACAGAGATTCACGTGGGAAAAGGAATATATTTATATAACCCTACTATGTTCTAGGCACTATGCTAAATGCTTTATAGAAATGTTATCCCATTTGGTCCTCACAACAACCCTGGGAGGGAGGTGCTATTATTATCAGCCTCATTTTACAGTTGAGGAAACTGAGGCAAGGGGAGGTTAAGTGACCCTGGGCAAGTTACTTAGCCCTTATTGCTCCGCAAAAATAATAATAATAATAATAATAATAATAATAATAATAATAATAATAATAATAAAAAGGGTCTGGGTACAAATGTTGACTCAGACACTTATTAGCTGCATGACCCTGGCCAAATCATTCAACCTCTCAAACTTCAGTTGCTTCATCTATAAAAAGGAGATAATAACTCCTTAGGGTTATTGTGAGCATCAAATGAGATAATATATGTAAATCATGTAGCAAAACTTGTGCCGCAATCTAAATGTTGGCCATCATCCCCGTTATCATTATCATCATCGTTCTAAGCAGGGTTATGCCAATACCCAATTGTATGACCTTGAGCAAACCCTTATGCTTTGTAGGCTTTAGTTTCATCAGCTGAAAAAGATAGAGAGGGAGAGAGAGGGAAACAGAGAGACAGACGGGGGGGGGGAGAGGAGAGAGATCCTTTATCTGTAAGACCCCTTCCAAATTTATTATTCTAATATATGCAAAATATGTATTTTGCGGTTTTGACCATCCAGTAATTAAACCTTTTCTCTCCTACCCACAGTTCTGAAATTTTCTTTCTTCATAATTTTCTCAGTGCTATTCTACTATTTGTTTTTATCATACTTATTTTTATTATCCTGGCCATGGGGAAGGGAAAGTTCATTCCTCACCTGAAGTCCTGCTCTGATGCCCCATTAGAGGCCATGGGCTTCCAAAAGCTGTGCCGCAGGGACACAAGCTATGGTGGGTCCTACCAAGCTGGAAAGGTTACCTAGCAACAGGAGATAAGCCTAGTTAAGTTCAGAGAATCTCATCAGCTGAGGGCTGGACACTACTCAGTCAAGAAGTGTGTATGTCTGTGTGTCTGTTTGTTTGTATGTATGTATGTATGTATGCATGCATGTGTGTATAGGGCAGCTAGGTGCTCTAATGTTTAGAGTATCGAACATGGGATCAGGAGCTTAACATTGTTTGCCTCAGTTTCCTCATCTGTAAAACATTCTAAGAAAGGAAATAGCAAATTACTGTATTGTCTTTTCCAGGAAAACCCCAAAGGGATCACAAAGAGTAGGATACAACTGAAACAAATGAACGACAACAACAAATATATATGTATGTGTATACTCTGAAGTGGGGAGAGAGGGAAGGAATGAGAGGGGAAGGGGGGAAGAGAGAGAGAGGAGGGGGGAGGGGAATGGAGGGAAGGGAAGGAAAAGGGGGGGAGAGAGAGAGAGAGAGAGAGAGAGAGAGAGAGAGAGAGAGGGGGAGAGAGAGAGAGAGAGAGAGAGAGAGAGAGAGAGAGAGAGGGAGAGGGAGAGGTGTGAGAGGTTATCTCAGAATAAAGGAACTATCAGTGGGGACAGGGGAAGAGGAGCTGAAAAATAAAGCCTCTTACAGAAGATCAAATCAGAGGTGAGTCTGGAAGGAAGACAGAGAAAACAGAAGGTAAAGGTGAAAAGGAAGGTCATTCTAGGCATGGAGGCCAGTCAGTAAGAAGACATGCATTTAGGAGATGATAAAAGTTTGACCACAGCCACTCATGGTCAACTGTGAAGACATGAAGAGATCATGATCTTTTATCAATGGAAGTGGAGATGGATGGAGGACCCACCCAAGTAAAATCACAAATCCTCAAAACTTTAGTATTAAATAATGGTAGAACCTGAGATTTTAATTTCAATTTTTACTCATATGTTTCTCTACAATGAGCTCCATCAGCAAAAAGAGAGTGACAAAGAACTAGTGAATTGCAATTGAAAAGACAAATTTTCACTCAGTTGACAACTATTTTGGCTAAGTGCCTACCTCAGTAGGAAACATTCAGCCAAAATATTTACCAACAGGATTTCAATTCTAAGACTTGATTAAAATTTATACTTGGCAGTGCATGCGGCTTTTACTACTGGATAATTTGGGAATTCTGATCACTAGACCTTCAAATAGTGAGAGAAGCATAAGTTACTGGAGTCATTGGGATTAGACTCTGAATCTCTAGCACTCAGATGCTATATATCTTGGAGAAAGATTAAGAAATCTTCCTGGATTTTTTTCTACTTTTTTTTCCTCTTCAAGAGTTCCTTTAGAATGTATAAATTTCTGATTGCAACAGTACCCTAAATGGTTACAAAGCTGTTACAAACCTAAAAAGATGATGGTATTCATTTACTCAGCAAAATATGCATTTTGCAGTATTGACCATCCAGTAATAACTTCATTGGGACCTACAAAGCTATAAAATACTGCCCACATCCAGGGAAAATCATAGAAATACAAAAAATATTGTTCTAACCATTCATATAGGAAAACAAAGTGGATAAAAATGTCCATTACCTACACTGTTCTATGAAGCTGAATAGGCAGCCTACTGAACTAGTCCACTAATGTGTAATGGCAAAGGAGAACGAATTGGGTTCAGAATGGAATTTGAAGAGATTGTACTGGATTTGCATTTGGGGAATTGCTCAGTCCTTAAGATTCCCAACTAGTTAATGGTGCAAGAGCTCATCTATATAACATCGACACTCCCCCAACCCTACCCCATTCCCCCAGATAATCTGTCATTGTGAATCCATGGAATATTATGATCTCTGAACAACTAAAATGACAAGTAACCCACAGGGCAATGAAAAGGCACAATGAAAAGTTGAGCTGAATGTTACTGAAAAGCATTCACCAGAGGTACACCAACATAGAAAATATAGTCAAGGATATATATTGCTAGGGGCAGCTAGTGGCACAGTGGATAAAGCACTGGTCCTGGATTCAGGAGGACCTGAGTTCAAATCTGTCCTCAGACACTTGACACTTACTACCTGTGTTACCCTGGGCAAGTTACTTAACCCTCATTGCCCTGCAAAAAAGGGGAGGATATATATGGCTAGAAAATGAGGAAGAATGGCCATGTATTGAGAATGAGAAACAAAAGATGGACAGCCAGAGTGGGAAAGTGGTAATTTCCAAATACCAAAAAAAAGCAAATGAGGGCCTCCAGTTTGTTGGAGTCTTAATTATCTACAGTTGATTAAGACTAGGCTCAAGTATTCTCTTCTGCATGACACTTTACTAAGATCTCCCCAGCAGCCTTCCAGTCACTCTCCAAAAACTACTTTGTATTCTCTTTGTGTGTACCAAACATAAATATATATACACATATGTATCGTGTTGTTTAAAAATCTAAATGTGGGGGGCGGCTAGGTGGCGCAGTGGATAAAGCACCGGCCCTGGATTCAGGAGTTCGAGTTCAAATTCGGCCTCAGACACTTGACACTTACTAGCTGTGTAACCCTGGGCAAGTCACTTAACCCCCATTACCCCACAAAAAAAAAATCTAAATGTGGGTCCTAATCTGCCCCCACCCCATTTTGGGGGGGGAAGCTGGCTAAAATCACTGATAAATTCAGCAAGAGTTTAGGCTTTTAAAGATTTATTAAAATATATTATAAGTTAGTGAAGAGAAAGAGAGATTGAGAACAGAATCCTTATAGCATGGAAATCCTAGCTTAGATTTAATTCGGTATAGCCAGAGAGAAAGAAATCAATTTCCTTTCCTAGCAGCCCACATGAAATCCTTCATCACGCCGAAAGTCCTGGATGACAAGGGGGACTCTCCTTTTTTCTCCTGCTACCATGCTGGTTCTGCAACAAACAAGAGGATGCTTCCATGAGTGAGCGTCCAATTCCTAGTTCCTCTCTCCCTCCCCCAAAGGGGAAGTCCTTCAAGCTGATTGGGTGAGAGAGGTCTCTTGCTGATGTCAGTAGTACACTGCCTCTGAGAACAATGTCACTTAGGGCCAGCCAGGTGTGGTACCCATCCAATCACCCTTAAGTAGGTACTTAGTTTCTCATTCTCACCCAATTCAAACTATACCAAATCAGGTGGGACCCCTGGGCATCTGCCAAATCCCATTATTTTATCACAGTATATATGTGATAAATATATATCATGTATTTTATATATATATATCACATGTGTATGTCTTTGTGTGTGTATGTTCACATTGTCTCTCACATTATAATGTAATCTCCTTGATGGATGGGACTGATCTGCTTTTGTGTTTATATCCTCAGTGCTTAACACTCTGCTGGCCACACAGGAAGTGTTACTGAATGCTTGCTGATTGAGTGTCCCATAGTATGAGATGGCATGGAGGAGTTACAATGGAAAAAGCACCTATACTACTGAAATCGTTGGTTCATGACCTTAGCAAGGTACTAAAATGAGGCTAAGAATTAAAGGGTATCTGAGTTTGTGAATTATTTCCCTAGGGTCCTCTTGTGGTAGATAGACTGCCTTTTGCCTGTTAAGATATGTTTTACCTTTAGCCTTTCTGTCCCACACTGGCTCTCCTGTAATACCATTCTTTTCTTGTAAGGACTCCTGAGGTCCATCTGTTTGCTCCATTCTGGAGGGCACCACTTCTGCATCTGGCAAGGGCTTTTCCTCCTAGGATCTGGGTAGAATGGAATATGGTCTCCCATTTCTTCCCTGTAACCCTTTCTTTTTCTTTTTTTTTTTTAAATTAATAGGGGCAGCTAGGGTGGCGCAGTGGATAGAGCACCAGCCCTGGAGTCAGGAGTACCTGAGTTCAGATCCGGCCTCAGACACTTAACACTTACTAGCTGTGTGACCCTGGGCAAGTCACTTAACCCCCATTGCCTCACTAAAAAAAATAATAAAGTATTTTATTTTTTTCCCATTACATGTAAAGATAGTTCTCAACTTTTGTTTATACAAGCTTTCCAATTTCAGATTTTTCTCCCTCCCTACCCTCCCTTCCCCCGCCCCTAGACAGCAGGTAAATCTGATATAGGTTTTATATATATATATAATAACATTAATCATATTTCTGCATTAGTCATAAGAGAAAAATCAGAGCAATGATGAAAAACATCAAAATAGAAAAAACAACAGCACCAAAAACAAAAGAAATAGTATGGTTCATTCAGCATCTATACTCCACAGTTCTTTTTTTTTCCTTGGATTTGGAGATCCTCTTCTATCATGAGTTCTCTGGAACTCTTCTGTACCATTGCATTGGTGAGAAGAATATAGTCCATCACAGTAGATCAACACTCAATGTTGATGATACTGCCTGTCACCCTTTCTTGAAGCAAGAATATAGTAGTTCTGCAATTTCCTCTGGATTTTTGTCAGAAGTAACTGCAGACATACAAATAGGACTAAAAATAATAAAACCTAAGTAGCAAGGTTCAAGAAAGTAATGTCATGAAATAAAAGTTATACCCAGAATGTAAATGGAACAAAGTCTATGTGCCTTTAATTCATCTTTGTTCCTGAAAAACAGTTCAATGATACCTCTTTTCATTTTAATTCATGGGCTAGTGCTCTTGTATCCCCTCTTCACTTTGATAATAGAATCCCCATTTTAGATTCCTTCCCCCACCCTTGTTCCACTGTTCAAATCTTCTTGAGGCTCTATAAAGGAAGATGAAGGTGAATAGAAGTGTCAAAGTTATGTTTTGGAATTGGCAAAGGACTCAAAGTGAGATTAATTTACATTTCAGAGAAAACTCCACACTGCTGCCTCTGGTCCACCAACTGCTTACTTCCTGTAGAAATGTTCTCCTAAATCATTTGCTGACCCCATGGGATACAAATTTTCAAGACGATTATCTGGGATGAGGAGTGATATCTATGTCTGTGGATCAGGGTTGTGTGGGGGAGGGGGGAAGCTGAATGGATATAAGAATCAAAGCTATATGCACAACTTTCCATGTAAGCAACTGAGCTGGCTGGCAGAATCCCAAATGGTTATTTCTTCATAGAGAGAGCACAGTAACACAAACCTGCCATTAGCTACCAGAGCTCAGATTCACACCAGGAAATGTTTGCTGTGTGAGAATGGCTACAACATGACTTTTGTAGCTCTACTATGCTCATTGTACACATTGGCTTTAAGGAACTCATAGGACAACTATTCAGTTCGATCCCATTCAGTTCTAGTCTAGTCTAGTCTAGTGGATTTCAATTCACATTTCAGGACTCTATAGGCTGAGGATTTCAGCAATCTTCCCCCTCACTGGATAACAATGCAAGGGACTATGAAAATGGATTGTTGTTGTTGTTTAGTCAATTTAGACGTATCCAACTCTTCATGATCCCACAAATGGCAAAAACCACAGTTCCCAATCAGGAGGAGACTTTAGTTCCCTTTTTCTAAATCAGTTCACAGGCAATTATTGGGGGGGGACCTCTTAAACACAGACCCCAGACACAATTGTGGTAGTTACTTTATGTTGAGAAGTTGTTTTCTCTGAAGGTGTTTGGGCATAATGCACTTAGTTTACAGGCGATACCAGTGACATAATGGAATAGAAAAAGCGCTGGGCTTGGGACCTGGGTTTGGATAACAGTGCTGCTTAGTTTCATTATCATCATGGTAACATTATTTCAAATTTCTGGGCCCCTATAGCTTCCTATAGTTTGAGGGCACTGGAAAAGATGACCTCTGACATCTCATCCAGCTCCTAAATAGAAGAGATCCGGCCTACTTACATGGAACAGATAGACTTCCATCATTGCACTATGGAATAAGAAATATAAAGATTGCCATGAAAACCAACAGTGATTGGGGGGAGGTGTTGGGGGGCATGGCAAAATGAGTGATATAGAGAAAATCTGTATAGTAACATTAAACATAGATGTGCATCAGTTTCTAGGCATGTTAGACCAGTGTAGACCCCTATCAAGGATCTCTATTATTTACATTACTACCACTGTTATTATCAGAAATAGAAATAATTATACATTATATTTACTTACATTAAAAGAGGCAACATAGCATAATGGGTCAAGGGCTATACTTAGGGTAAGGAAGACCTGCTTTCATATTTCTTTGACACTTACTTATTTGTCACTACACAGCCCTGGATAAGCCATTTAACCTCTGTCTTTGGTTCTTAAGCTGGGGTCTGTAAACTTGGTTTTTAGCAAAAAAAAAAAAAAATGATTGCAATTCAGCATAATTGATTTATTTTACAATCCTGTGTATTTTGTTTTATACACTGAAAATATAGGCTGCACCAGACTGCCAAATGGGTCTATGACAAAAAAGGATAATTGTCCCTTCCTATATTCTTCATACAACTCCCTAGGACTTCTCTTCTAAGGTACAGTCCCGGTTGGTGACAGAAGGAATTTCCTATGTGATTGAAACACTTTTAAGCATGATATGCTGCCTCATTTAAGGTACACAAAGATTCAAGGTCACACAAGAAGGGATGGAAATGAGACCAGAGGCCTTTGATACAATATTATCTACATCTTTAAAAATATTTCAATGAATTTCCTCTGGAGAGCTCTAGATTTCTGGCTCATTATTTCCCAGGAAATCTGAATAATTCAGTGGGAAAGTTATTTGGAGCAACATCTTTTTTTTAAAGAGCAGCAGAATTCTCCTCAAATCACAAAAAATTGCTGAAACTAACTTGTGAGAAGGGGAATGAAAGACTACCAGATATAAAAAGTTTGCAATGTATGACCTAAGCGTGGATCTAAATTTCGAGTAAGGTTGTAGAATGCTCATTCCCTAGCCTCCTTTGGAGCTGTCTGAATGTTGTTGTTGTTGATCCTTCATTTTTGAAGAGGAACAATGACATTAGGGGGTTTTGTCTTGATTTGCAAGTGAATTGTATTTAAGTGAAGAAGAGTTGCACAGTCAGCTTCACTCTGTCTTTCAGAATCACCAAAGTCCAGTGGAAAGACAAAAGTCAGGACAACTCACCTCTGCCCCATGAAATCTTTAACCACCTTCAAAGCATAATTCAGGAGGCATCTCATCTACACAGAGCTGTCTGCCTCACTCCTGGTCATTAGCACTCTCCTCTTATAATTACTTTTCATTACCAATTATGGATATTGTACTTACTTGTTTACACATTCTATTCCCCTCCCCAATAAAATATAAGCTCCCCAAGGGCAAGTTCTATTACACTTTTGCCTTTATTTCCCCAGTGACAGTATCTGTTACATAGCATGCACTTATTAAGTACCCATTATGGGGCAGCTAGGTGGTGCAGTGGATAGAGCACCGGCCCTGAAGTCAGGAGGACCTGAGTTCAAATCTGGCCTCAGACACTTAACACTTATTAGCTGTGTGACCCTAGGCAAGTCACTTAACCCCAATTGCCTCACCAAAAACAAACAACAACAACAACAACAACAAAAGTCAATTATTACAAGTAATCATTAAATTAAGTTACAAAGTACTTTCTTTATAATGTGGAAATACACATGAAGTAGAATCTCCCCCCAGTGCTCTATCAACTCCAGACAATGGAGGCCAATGATTTGCCATCTATAGAATATGTGTGTGTGTGTGTGTGTGTGTGTGTGTGTGTGTGAGAGAGAGAGAGAGAGAGAGAGAGAGAGAGAGAGAGAGAGAGAGAGAGAGAGAGAGAGAGAGAGAGTGAGTGTGACTGGGGGGGGGGGGCGGTCAAAAACTGGTCTCTCACCCTGCCTCTGCCACTCAATAGTCCTTGGACTTGGGGAGAGTTACTTTATTTTCCTGAGCCTGTGGAAAGAGGTAATGGCTTAGAAAATCTTTTAGATCCCTTTCAGCTTGAAAATTCTAAAATTACATTTTAGGAAGAAGGTAATGTTGCATGATGGATGGAATACTATACATAGAAACAAAGAGAGATGGATTCAAATCCTGACTCGCTACTTGTGTGACCTTCCTGGGGGATTAATTTAACCTCTTACAGCCTCAGTTTCCTCATCTATAAAATAAGGGTACTAACTTTTGCATTTATACCCTGAGATGGTCATAAGGCTGAAAAGAGACAATAGATGTAAAGCATTTAATAAACATCAAAGCAACATATATATATTATATATATATATATATTTTTTAAATATAGTTCTTTCATGCCAATGAAATACTTTTCAAAAAGATATTTCAGTCTGCAGAATCGGTATTTCTGGCCCCCAAAGACACAAGATACAAAAAGATAGGCCTCTGGGAAAAGAAGCATACACACAATGCATAATATTCATGTATAGTACAAGTAGGGCATATGAGGACAAACCACTGTCAACAAACTGCCATGGATGAATGAATGTTCTAGCAGAAGTGCTCGTCTCTGGTCCTCCATCCACAAGCTATGTTACTTTGTATTCCTAAAAGCTTCTGTTACTAACTCTGTCTCCATTTCTTCATCAATAAAGTGAAGGGAGCCCAGTCGAATGAATCATCAAGCAGGAGGTAAGCAAGGTGCCAAGGAAATGCTAAATGACCATAATAATTAAACTCAGGGAGAAACATCTTGTCTCAAAAAATCCTGCCTGTTGTGACTCTGAAAGTCTTGATTTCTGGGAGAGAGAAAAGGGAAAAAAAGTGACTGGCAGAAATCCAGAGATTCTACAAATTATTTATGCAGAAATTGTGGAAGAGAGTTTGCTATATAAATGATGCATGTTTCTGATTCATCAAATCCTTTTTCTCCCCCCACACAGATGATACAAGTTGTCATCCCTTATTTACACACTGCAGGGTGCACAGCTCCAAGAAAGAGGGCAAAAGGAATACAGCGTCCAGACAAAAGCTGAGTGTTTACATTGAAAGTATGACTACTTATTAATTGATTCAACACAACTTAGATTTATGTCGTTGTATGGGTTATTGTTGTTGTTGTTGTTTACTGATGGGGTAACTTGTGTAGACAATGTCTTTGCTGTGAGTGCTTTTCTGCTCCATTCCATGTGCCGCTGAAGAGGCAACCTGCTGCTTTTGGGGGCATCACTTCCACTACCTCACAGATGCTGAGCAGGGTCCTGTTGCAGATCTGCTTATCCCTGTCACCCTTATAACCCTCAATCACATGCTTATACTGTGGGTCGCTTTGGGGAATGATGGGATTTAGAGAGGGAAAGGAGGCTAGGCCATCACAGGAGGTGGAAGAGGGGTCCTCAGACCCAAATTGTACAACTCATCACTAGAGAGGGATGCCCTTTACATCAACTCTAACTGAAAAACCTCCAGTGAGAGGGAACTCCCACCTCTCAAAGCTCCCTATTCCATTTGGGGATGGTTTAAATTATTAGGGAGTTGTTATTTTTATATTATATGGAGCCAAGAACTGCTTCTCTGCAATTTCCACCTCCTGCCCTTCTATCTGCCTTCCAGAAAGTGTCCAGTTCTCTTCCACATTATGGTCCTTCAAGCAACTGGATACTATATTTCATGGTCTAAGTCTTCTCTTATCATTGCTAAACATATATTCCAGTTGAAAAAGTAAAATACTAGAGGATAAGCTCATAGGCAAAGAAGGGAAGGCAAGGGGAAGGAAGGGAAGGGGAGGGGAGGCAAAGTAAGGCAAAACAAGACACAGCAAGGGAGGGCAAGGGAGGGCAAGGAAGGAAAAGGAGAGAAAGAGGGTATGGGAAAGCAAAATGAAGGGGGAGGGAAGAGGGGGAGGATGAGGTGAAGGAGGAAATAAAGGAGAAACGGAAGAGGATTTGCTCTACTTCTTTCCACTTCTAAATCCAACAGAAATTTCCTTCATCAATGTGTTATGACAAGTAAAATCATCCAAGACCTCTTTCTTCTCTTCCTTCTCCTTCATGAGACATGTTCTTTCTTCATCTCCCTCTTCTTTCAACTCTTTGGCGAGGAGAGAGAGGACACCATGAACACTTACCAGGAAGGGGTGTTGCTTGACCTTCTGCTATATTAACAACACCATCTGTGGTCAAGCAATAAGACATCTAAAACTTAGCATATCACACTAAGTATAAGGGGACCTTATGTCCAAGGATTTCTTGCCTACTCAAATTTCCCAAATGGCCTGTCACACAAATACTGTGGTCATATGAGAAAGATTCTGGAAGGCAACAGGCAAAACAACATGTACACAAATCGTCAAAAACAAAATATACAGAAAAGAAACCAAAGTCATCTCTGGGGCAAGGATGAGAGTACCAACAACTCGGTGGGTGAAGATCAGGGAAGGCTATGAGTAGGAAGGAATCCAAAAGGGAGTTAGGAATTCCAAAAGGTAGAGGTAAAGAGAGAAAGCATTTTAGATCTGGAGGATAAAGTGGGGGTGAGGGGGGGTGGGGAGGAGAACCCATGCAGAAGCACTGAGGTAGAACGGGATGAAGCTTCTATCTCAGGTGCTTATTTACCAGCACTAGCTCTTCTGTATCCATTTACCAGGAGAACTAGTCAGCCCTCCTAAGCTACCCAGGATTCCTCCCAATGAAAGACAAACAAAAACCCCCACAAAACTATTCTAGATTTTAGAACTTGATTTGTTTATCATTGGGGAAAAAAAGCTCAAGTAGCTCTCTGCCTGAATAACAGAAGAGTAAGATTTAGCTCCCAAAATTTGAGAAGAGAGAGGGCTGCATTTATTTTTTTTTAACCTTTTTTAACCTTTCTGGTCAGAGTTTGATCTTGTTAAGATGCAGTGTTTGGGAGGAAATCAATTAGACTTCATGAGCTCCAGCCTCTGTGTTACCTTTCATGAATATTCAGTCTTCAGGGCCAAATGAAGTGGTGATTTCTGTGAATTTTTATGATGATGCAGAGAAAAGATTTCCCTTCCCAGCCAGAAGTTTGCTATATTTATGTCCATTCAGCTTTTACAACCTCTATTTGCCTCTTTTAAAATAAAGCTAAGGACAGTGAGGTGGCCCAATGAATAGAGTGCAGGATCTGGAGTCAGGAGGACTCATTTTCCTGAGTTCAAATCCAGTCTCAGACATTTATTGGCTGTGTGACCTTGGGTGCACTTAACCCTGTTTGCCCCCCATTTCCTTATCTGTAAAATTAGCTGAAGAAGGAAATGGCAAACCCTTTCAGTATCTCTGTCAAGAAAACTCCAAATAGGATCATGAAGAGTAGGACAGGACTGAAATGACTAAACAACCACAGAGCTAAAGGAAATGGCCATGTCTTAAGCCTGGGGCTAACAAGAATTTAGGCACTGTTGAGACAGATTTCGGGATCCCATATGGAGCCACTGCCCACTTCCCAGAGGCCAGGAAGATCATCCATGTTTGAGACTCTGAAGTGAAATTTGACTTCTCCTTTTCCCTTGCCCTGTCATACAATCCCTTGCCAAGTCTTATTGACTCTCCTTCTGCAGGTCTCTTATACCTCTCCTACCCTCTACTCCCATCACCACTATGCTAGTTTAGACCTCTGTAACCTCTTTCCTGAACTACTGGAATAGTCTCCTAATTGATATTTCAGCCTTCTGTCTCGACTTTCTGCAATCCATCTTTCCAATCGCTGTCAGTTTAGTCTTTACAAGGTCCAGGTCACATCATGTGATTTCCCCAGCTCAAGAATCTTCAGTGGCTCCCACTGTCTAGAGGATAAAATACAAACTTGGCATTTAGGCCTTCTATCATCTGGCTACAAAATACCTTTCCAGACTCTTTGATCTTATTCTCCTTCCCATACTCCATTCTATCCATGCTGGACTGCCAGAAGTTTCCTGATTTTTGTCCTATACTCCCTCACCTCTATGCATTCACATAAGCTGTGCCCTGTCCCTGGGACATAGTACCCATACCCACCCCTGCCCACATAAAGTAAGGAAAGAACACTAGGTTTGTGGACAAGAGACCTGGGTTTTAGTCCTGGATTCCTATACTTCTTAGCTTGTGACTTTCTGAAGATCATTTCACTTCTCTAAGTCTCAGTTTTCTTATCTGAAAAATGGGTATAATAATACTTTCATTCCTCACTTTACAGGGTTGATATGAGGAGAACATTTAGTGCTATAGACATGTAAGTAATCATTATTTAAAATATAATATGATATAGTAATATAGTCACACCTTGCTTCAAGGCCAAATCATATTTTTCCTGAAGTCTCCTTTGATTCCCCTAGCTGAAAGTGAGTTCTCTGTCCCAAATGAACATTTGGGATTTTTTCTGAATCTTTCCTTTTCCCTCATTACACTCTACCTCATAGCATATATTTTTTACACCTCTCTTTAAACTCTTATTAGATTATAATCTCCTTGAAGTCAGAGATGGCATCATTTTTCATTTCATTTCAGCCTTGCACATAGTAGGTGCTTAATGAATGTGTATTTTCAAACATGGGTTTCCACAATCTCCTGAGGAAATACCCATGTGCTGAACAGCCAGTCCTTTGCCCAGAATGGTTTAGTTCAGCTCTATGTTGAGGTGGATAAAGGAAGGGAAATTAGATTCTTCCTACTTAACCATGATTGTCTATTGTTTGGATTAGGGTTCCAACTAGAAGCAATGTCTTGCTACCACAGTGCTTCAAGCATTCTCAATTTTCCCTACCTAAGAGTGTCTCTTAATTGTTTAAAATATATGATCAAAATTTTGCCTATCAAAACAATTTCTTTCTTTTTTTTGTGGGGCAATGGGGGTTAAGTGACTTGCCCAGGGTCACACAGCTAGCAAGTGTCAGGTGTGTCTGAGGCCGGACTTGAACTCAGGTCCTCCTGAATCAAGGGCCAGTGCTTTATCCACTGTGCCACCTAGCTGCCCCAAAAACAATTTCTAATAAGAGGGACAGAGCACTGAATTTGGAATCAGAAAGACCTGAGTTAAAATTTTGTCTCAGACACTAACTAGCTATGTGATGCTGGGCTGGTCATTTTATCATTTTAAGCCTCAATTTATTCATCTGTGAAATGGGGTTGTGGGGAGGATGAAATGATGTAATGCTTATAAATTGATCTGTAAACCTCAAAACACTATTAAAAAGGAAGATATCCTTATTAATGATACAGTTGTGTTAACTAATAGGAAATCAAAGGAAACATATCAAAGACTCCCACTTTCCCTTTTATTCCCTAACCCTTGGTCAAAACAGCAAAGGCTTAAAACAGTAACAAGAAACAAAGTTTGGGCTAGCTTAATTGGAAGCCATGATATCTCAACAAGTCTCTCAGCAATGTTTGTCACTAGTATTTAAAAAGGACTGTTGATTTACTAGTGTCTCTACAACCAAGGGGAAAATGTGTTAAGGGAAAAGAAATTGTGCCAGTAGACTAACCTTTGTTGATAGAAAAAGTACTGCCTAAGTCGATCATCTACATGCCGGATGTGTGCAGCTGTTACTCTTGAACTGGTTCCCAAGCAATTTGTTCTTGCAGTTCATTTTACTCAATAAGCCAGAAAGCTCCAGCAGTGATGATGCCTACACCACTATTACCCAATGATACCCAACAATGAGTTCTCTTCTCTCCCTTCATAGACCTACACTTTCTTGCTGCTTGGGTATACCCTGGCTTCTTCATTTCTCATGTCACTTTTGCCTTAATTGAGGGGTGGACATAGATCAGTAGCTTTTTGAAGAAGACTCTCACTTTTGATACAGCTAAGATCCACTATTAAAGCAAGGAGAAACAATGACAGGACATTCAGTGAGACATTTCAGTGAAGGCAGAGGGGTGGGTCAAGGTCATTGTCCCTGGCTATGCGGGAACTGGGAACAGATGGGGATATTTACCACTCTTTCTCAGACAAGTCACAAGTTCATTATGTGGACATCACCAAATATAGTATGAACATTTCTCAGCAAATTCATGGTCACTGCTCAGGACGGGTAGTGCTCAGTGACACAGGGAGCATTGAAGCATCAGACTATCTGACAAATAAAACATATGCACCTGCTTCTGACTGGCCATTTCTAATATTTCCCTTAAAGAAACACACAGACATGAGAAATCAGCATGTCATTCATAGGATGAGTATAGGTCACATTAACCTACTAGTGGCTAGTTTGGGAAGTCAGTCAAGCTCCCCCATCAGCAAAACAAGGGACTTAGACAAGATGACTGCCAGGAACTTCCCGGCTCTAAGATTCCCTTTCTATGTTATTAGGGCTGCAACCCTATCTCTCCAATGCATACACATACTCATATGCATACACACACACACACACACACACACACAGCTTGTTGATGCCTTAACCAGCAAACCCCTGGCTATAATCCTATCTATCTGTCTATCTTTCTTTCTTCCTTTCTTCCTTTTTGCAGGACAATGAGGGTTAAGTGACTTCCCCAGAGTCACACAACTAGTAAGTGTCAAGTATCTGAGGCCAGATTTGAACTCAGGTCCTTCTGAATCCAGGGCTAGTGCTTTATCCACTGTGCCACCTAGCTGCCCCTATAATCTTATATTTCTGAAGTAAACTAGATTGCAAGAGCATTTAATCTGGAGGGAAAACATGGTTCTAAATTCCACTTATTAGCTGTATGACTTTGGGTAAGTTATTTTGCCACTTTGAGGCTCAGTTTTCTCATCGGAAGATGGGGAGCACAAAATACAATCTGCTTCATGAGTTGGTTGTAAGGATCAAATAAGAAAATGTAATTAAAATGCTTTGTAAAGTTAAATAAGAGCACACATGGGTGAAAATATATATTCATGTATGCACTGAGAGAAAGGAAAATTGAGAGAAAAAGGAAAGAGAGAAGAAAGAGAAAAAGAGGGAAGGAATGAAGAAAGAGAGAAAGAGTGATGAAGGAAGGAAAGAGAAAGAGAGAGAGAAAATAGAGAAAGATAGGAGTAAAGAAAGAAAGAGAAAGAAGGAAGGAAGGAAGGAAGGAAGGAAGGAAGGAAGGAAGGAAGGAAGGAAGGAAGGAAGGAAGGAAGGAAGGAAGGAAGGAAGGAAGGAAGAAAGGAAGAAAGAAGGAAAGAAGGAAAGAAGGAAAGAAGGAAAGAAGGAAAGAAGGAAAGAAGGAAAGAAGGAAAGAAGGAAAGAAGGAAAGAAGGAAAGAAGGAAAGAAGGAAAGAAGGAAAGAAGGAAAGAAGGAAAGAAAGAAAGAAAGAAAGAAAGAAAGAAAGAAAGAAAGAAAGAAAGAAAGAAAGAAAGAAAGAAAAGAAAAGAAAGAAGGGAAAGAAAGAAGAAAGAAAAAAAGAAAGGACACACACACTTTGGTCAAATCACTTCATTTTGCAATTTTCTTCATCTGTACAATGAGAGAGTTGTATCAGATGATCTCTATGTCCTTTCCAACATTAAGTTTTGAATCCTCTGACCCTAAACAAGTAATCCATCTCTAGGTCTCTTCTCTACTCCATTCATGAGTTCAAAAGTGAAGGGGAAACCAAGTTCAGATAATGGAATGTCTGTAGTAGAGGGTAGTACTGTCACTCATTATTTTAAAAACATTTATAGAGAATTTTAATGTTCATAACAAACGTTATAACCTTGTGAGGTAGAGAATGTATTATCATTGTTCCCATTTTATAGATGAGGATATATAGATGGGAAGAGGCTAAATAGCTTACACACCTCTAGTACTCGTATTAGAACCCAAGTCTTCTGCCATCAGGGCCGGTGGTTCTCACCACCCTACATTGGCAGGAGCATTCAGCAAATGTTTTGATCCCATGTGCCTCCAATGTAAAGATAAGCCCAAGGTGACCAATGTCATTTGGCATGGAAAGTACCACATAAAAGGACAAAATGTCATCCTGAGATAGCAGTATCAAGATAAAAACAAGATACAGGAAGGCAACATTTCTTCAGCCTAACAGGGCACAGCGGAGCTCCTCCCACGAGCTGTTCTGCAGCTGGTGACAGACAGGAAGATGTCTCTCTTGTTGCCAACAGGAGAAAACCCATGTATCCTTCCTCAGCAGTGGCAGCCATTCTTTCGGACCATCATTCAGCAGGACCTTTCACTTGGCATCTGGCCTTGTGCTCCAGAGTTTTGCTTACAATCATTTCAAGGATCCAAATGTTTTCCCTTCAGGGAGGTGGTGAAGTCAGGTTAATAATACAAAAGAAGAACATTGCTTTATAAAAAATAATTCCCCAAAGCTGTATTTGTTACTATTAAATATCCTGTGAGCTTCAGAAACAAAGTCCAACTGAGCAATTAACTTTTTTCCTAATATACCACCGAGACCACAAGTCACACTAGCCCTACTTCCCCAGGAGCAAACATTCAAAGATGCAAATGGAAACAACAAAAACACTGGGAAGAAATTAGTCTGTGGGTGTTTCATGATCCTTAACTGTATGGTGTTTTGCAAAAGGAAAATTTTCTAGATTAACAAAGAATTCTAGGGCACCTTTTTAGAACTAAGAATATTGAGTGTAAGACATACTGAATTCAAAAAGAAGGTATCTTAGAATTCAATTGGACAACCTATTAGAATTATCCAGTAGTGGAGGAGGAGAGAGGGAGAGAGAGGGGGAAAGAGGGGGGAAGGGGGAGAAAATGAGAGGAGAGGAAGAAAGAGAGAAGACAGAAAGAAAAGATGGGGAGTGGGGAGAAGCAGACAGCATGTAGTGGAAATAACCTTGCAATCATGAAGACCTGAATTCAAGGTGTTGACATACTAGCTTTATAAACCTGGGCAGTTAATTTAAACTCAGTACCCCAGGTAACTTTCTATGACTATATTTACAGAAAATGTGCTGATCTACACTGGAAAGTCCCTATCATGATGAAATTACACGTTGGGATGACATACTACATGTGTGAGGTTGTGAGGGGCAGTGGTAAGCCCACAAGCAACTGGATATTTTAATCACAGAATCTCTGAATTCCATGGTAGGGTGTCAGTCTAATTTTCTTGGGGTCTTAGCTATACCCTGATAACATCACTAATGAAAAATCAAGATCAGTTTCCAAACCACTGAGGAATCATGGGAATTGTAGGAATCGCAGAATGTCAGGGTTGGGAGGGATCCCAGAAGATACCTATTCCAACCTTTACCTAAACAAGAATTGTCTCTAAAACATCCTGGATAAGCAGTCAGTCAGCCTCCACTTGATGACCTCCAAGAATGGGGAGTTCATTGTCTCCCACAGCAGCCCATTACACTTTTGGATGGCTCTAATAGTTAGGAAGGGTCATGTTGTTTGTTTGGTTTTTACTTCTATTGAGTTGCCTTTCTGCAACTTCAATTCAACAGATATTTAGTAGGCACCTGCTAAATGTTTCCACCCATAGTGTCTAGTTCACCTCTCTTAATCCAAGCAAAACAACCTAATTCCTCTTCAGTACTCAAATATTTGAGGATAACTATTATGTGCTTCAAGTATCCAATAGAGTTGAAAACATCCATAAGATTATTCCCTCCTAAGATGCAGATCATGACCTGGCCATTCCTGCACATTCTATAAGACTCTTTTTCATGCTCTTCCACCATAACACCACTACTGTCAGTCCACCAACAAGTTGGTAGTCTTCCTGGAATTCTCTTGATATCTTAAAGATCCCAGTAGACCAGGCAATCTATCCACCAGTTATCCCTTGTCCCAACCATATACCAACACTTTCTTTTTTCAATCCTTGACACCACTTGTCTTATATAATACCTAACATGCACCTCTCTACTGCCCCTCTGGATAACCCTCAACCTCAGTCCTTCAGAAACTCTATTGTTCTATGATTCATGGCCATAAATCAATATTGAGTAGAATATTGATTTTTAAAAGAGGGACTTTTGTCTCAAGGACAATCCTGGAGGTATTAAGGGAACATTGTAATTTCCCAAAGGCGATATACCTTTTCTCCTCCCCCTATTCAATTCTGAGCCCAACTTACTATCCATTAACAATGCCTGTGCAAGATACATATACACAGATGGGGTGTTATAGGTTGTCCACCAACTGCATATCATGGTCTAGATCGATGCCTCACATATATTAGTTTGTCAGTTCCAAAAGCATTCAAGATGGTTCAAGTGGTTTATGCCAAAAAATTCTTTAATGGTGTCTAAAGCAGTAAATTATTATAAAGAATATTATGAGAAGCATAGTACATTACCCTAGGGGCTCACAATGCATTTGTTGAAATGGGTTCATGGAACAAAAAAAATTGAGAACTCTTGCTTAGACAAAAAAAATCTAAAAAAAAAGTTTTTTAAATTAAAAAAAAATCTAGCACAGTGTCTGGCACACAGTAGTCACTTTAGTAATGCTTATTGATTGATGGAAGGTCCATATTCTTTGTTTTTGTTTTTTAATTTTTTTTAATTTTTAATTTTTTTATTTTGGTGAGGCAATTGGGGTTAAGTGACTTGCCCAGGGTCACACAGCTAGTAAGTGTTAAGTGTCTGAGGCTGGATTTAAACTCAGGTCCTCCTGAATCCAGGGCCGATGCCCTATCCACTGAGCCACCTAGCTGCCCCCTGGAAGACCCATATTCTTTAGCTACTTCTTTTTTTTTCAATGTAGAGTGTTGGATCAAAGTCTTTTGAGTGTATAAAGAGCTCCTTGTTTTGAGGCTTGACACAATCAATACAATATCATCCAAAAGAATATCTCATCATCTTTAGGCGATCTCTCTTTACTTTGTACTCAGCACTGATTTACTCCATGATAGTGGTGTGACCCTTTGGCGGCAATCCTACCTTTGGCAATTAGGTAGCACAGTAGATAGAGCACTGGATGTAGAGTCAGGAAGTCACATAAGCTCTGGCATCCTCAATTTACTCATCTATAAAGTAGGGATAATAATACCTTCCGCCCACCTCCCAAGGTTTTTGTAAGGATAAAATGAAAAAAGTAGCTTAAAAACTATTATGTAAATGCCAATTGGTATTATTGTTGTTATTGTTGTTGTTAGGATTATTATTATTATTATTTAATTCTCACCTTATATCACTGGTCAGCTAATCAGACAAGGTTATCTTTGTTGGTCTATTTTTCAAAGAATGTTGAATAATTTTGATACACACATAGGAGAAATTCTGTTAGAAGAGGGACTTTGTCTTTTCTCAATCTTTTAATTTTGTGAAAAAATGTGAAAATCTTTTTCAAAAAAATTTTCAAATGCCCATCTTTGTCAACCCTATTCCTGCACTGTCCTTTTACCTTTTCCCCTACCCTTATATTGCTCCCTCTGAAATTCCTGCTATATTATTTTTTAATGTTTACAATATTCTTTTGCTTTATAAAATCAAATAATTATGTATGTGATTTAGGAAACATCATGTAACTTCTCTCAACTTCAGGTTCCTCCTGTGTAAAATGAGAGATTTGGTCAGACCCTTAAAATCACCTGCTACATTATTAACAAATTGCTCTTCATATTAGAATTTTACCCTCTCTCTAAAAATCATTTTGTTTACAATTTGTATTTGCTTATACTGTGCATGTGGTTCCCCCCTGAGTCAGTATCGCCAGCACCCAGTATACTGTCTGACACCTAGTAGACCTTTATTCAATGCCTGCTGAATTGAATTGGACAGATCCCTAAGGAAATCCTATTCAGGTCATTCATCTGGGAAGAGAGCAGAACAAATAAAAATTCTATAGTAAGACAATAGCAAACAAAACAAAACAAAATAAAACCAAAAACAAAAAGACAATAGCAGAGCTCCAGTTACAATCCCTTAGAATGATGTTTGAACCCTAGAATCTCTCTGCCTGTGGTCTGGAATGGTTCTGGATTTTAGTGGAAGGTTCAATCAGGCTGTTAAATCTAGGCTTGGGAGAACACCAATATAGCTGGAGAGTGGGTGCTGAAGCTCATGAGAGAAACATTTTTGAGATGCCTGGAAGAGGTTGAAACGAAAGACAATGGGGGTGGGGGAGACAGACACGGGGTCCAAATACTGTTTTATTAAGTTTACAGCAGGATACATTTGGAGGACACAGGGAAAGTATCTCAGTAAAGCAGCCACCTTCAGTGGTATCATTTACTGTTCCTCACAACACTGTCCAATACTTCTCATCTCCCATGCCCTTGGAATGGGGCTACCCACTTAAACGGTGGTTTTGGCTCCTACACAGCAGGTTTCTTTTCCTTTCTGACACGCCAGGAGATCAGATTTGATGCAATGAACAAGGATATCATATTGTGAAAAATAAAGTAAAAATCATAATTCTACATGCGTAACCCATATCTGATTGCTTACTGACTCAAGGAGGGGGGAGGGGAGGGAGAGAAGGAGGGATAAACATTGGAACCCAAAACTATAAATAAAAATGTTTATTACTTTAAAAAAAGAAAGGGAAAAGGCCAAGACTGAGAATTGTGGTTTGTGAGGGAAGCACCTAAATTTAGACCCTTGTAAATTCAAAGGGAAATAGTAAGAGTTTGATGTCCTGGCTCCTTTCTCTGTAAATTAAGAATTTTAAGTGCTTCCCCAAGCCTGCAGATTTGCACCCAGTTCCTGTCTGGCTCATCTAAACATGGAGGTCCTTGTGAAATGCAAAACTCCTTAATCATTTCCAACTGCCTGAGCCAGAACAGAGGCCTAGCTCTTCAATTGCTTCTAAAATAAGATGCAGGTGCTCTGAAAAATGTACAAGCAGCCTGTTCCCCTGGGCTTTAAATTCCTCTTCCCTCCACGTGCCCACGAACACTGATGGTAGGGGAAAGAAAAGACAGTGAAGGCTTGAAGGAGTTTTATTCTTGAAATGGTGGTTCTAGCTACAGCTATCCAACCAGCCTCCTTCTGTTCTAACTCCCTTCCTCTATCAAAGGAAAGGTCAGAAGGAAAAGCCACTGTCTGGCACACCAAGTTCTGGATTCTTGGGCACCATAGAGATGTCCTTCATCCATGCACACCCTGCCCCAAGTGTATAGGGTAGCCCTGGCTTCCAATAATCAGTGGGATAGAAATGAAGTCTTGTCCAACCTCACAGCTGAGCTTTATGGAAGGAGCATGAGAATAAAAGTTAGGAGACTTGGGCTTATGTCTTTGTTTGCCACTATTTGGTGTGAGCTTAGATAAGTCATTTCATTTCTATGGGCCTCAGTTTCCTTAGCTGTAAAATCAGGGGTTGGGCTATTAGAGGTTCTTAACCTCATTTGTTTTATGGATCCTCTTGGGGACCATTATATAATAATGGTTTTAAATGCATAAAATGAGACACATAGGATTATCAAGGAAACCAATTATATAATATAGTTATCCAAATATTAAACAGGAAAAAAACCAAGTTCCTGGACCCCAGGTTAAAAACCTCTGGGTTATATGATAGCTAAAATTCTTCTTTGCTCTGAAATATGAGCTTAACTGTAGAGTCAGCAAGCCACAGAGGGAAAAGCATTAGCTTTGGAGAGAGGACTTGGGCCCAGATCCTGCATCTGTTACCTGTGTGACCTTGGGTAAGTCACTTAACATTTCTTGGCCTCAGTTTCCTATCTCTTGGTTACATTGGATAACATGCCTTCTAAAGCCCCTCCCAACTCTAAACATATGATCCTATGAATTCCCCTTTCACTCCAAAATCTGCCTTGTTTTTTAAGCATCATAAAGAAAATGACTAAGGAAAGAATTCTCCTTGATGTCTTCCCTGATTCAGAGTAGCTCCAATTCTTTCTCTTCCATTCTCTCCCTATCCCTTTATTGCCATAAACACACATCCCAAACAGGCATATTTATAAATAGTCTATATTTTTTTCTCCATCCATGTTTATAGACTCCTTGAAATCTACCCAACCCCATGAAGGGCCATAGATTCAGGTGAAGAGCCTTTATTTGGAAAATTCATAGATAAGAGTATCATGGACTGGGAGCTAAAAGGAGCCATAAAGGTCATATACCACTCTCAATCAACCAATCAGCAACCATTTATGCACCTAATAAGTGTCAAGGATTGTGGATAAAAAATAGAAATTAAATTGTCTCTAACATCAAGGAGCTTATGCTCAAAACAGGGAGAGAATGTATACAAAGTACTTTTGGAAGGGGGGATATAGACAATGGGCTGGAGCTGGGGATAGGGAAGGAACAAAAAAAGCTTCATTTGGTTTAGCTGAGTCTTGGAAGAAACGAAGGCTTTCAAGAGACAGAGGTGAAGAGGGAGTTCATTGCTAGCATAATCAGGACAAAGGCAGAAAGGTGAGAGATGGAGGCAGGGAACATAACTTATAAGGATGGTTTCAGAATTGGGGGAGTCAGCATGGTATATGTCAGGGCCAAAGTACCACAAAAGCAGAGAGAGAGAGAGAGTGGGTGCAATGGCAGCTGGCTCTAATGGGTCTTCCTTAGTCAAGATGGGATTTTTTTCCTTTGGCAGTCACCTAACTATACTAAAGAAGTATGCACACTCTTATAAGTTTAGTCTTCATCAGTCTAGACAATCCACAAAACAGTAAATCAAGGCTTGAATTGTAGTGATTGCTGCTTTCCAAAATTTAAGTGCTCACACTGAAAATGCATCAGCTTTAGTGAGCCAGTTAGAGCTGGTTCCAGCACACCTCCAGAGGACCGCAGGTCTCCTTGCTCAGCATCATCAGTTTGACAGTGAGAAGAACAAGGCTGCTTATTTGGATCCCTGATGAAACTGTTATGTACTTTGTGGCTGCAGAAACCATTTTGTTCCTTTAGGGTTTTGCTCTTAAAAAAAAAATCTTTCCTCTTTCTAATAACTATATTTTTAAACCTTTCGTCACTCATTCATTCAATAAATATGTATCAGACTGGTGGCCGGTCTCTTCATGGGATTATCGATCGCAGATTTAGAGACAAGGAAAGTCAGAGGCCATCAGGTTTAGCCTCCTCATTTTATTGATTAGGATGCTGAACCACAACAAGTTAAGTGACTTGCCAATAGTTGCACACAGCTACTAAGTAGCTGAAGTAGGATTTGAACTCAGTCCTTCCTGCCCCTAGCCCTCTGTTCTGTCCACTGTGCCACAATCTCCCTTCATCCTTTCCTCTGGCACAGAGTGTGGCTTATCCGAATAAACAGACCTAGAATTCATACAGAAGGATGATTCCCTCTCATTTTCTTCCTGCTTCTAACTCAATTATCTGCCTGCTTTCTTCTGATCCAGGCACAAATCTACATAGCCACCAAAACCAGGAATATATTCTGGAATTAAGCCATGGGGTATCTGTTCACTATCACCCAGAAGTTACACAGTGCGAGGCTGTTTCTTCTATTTGCCAAGATAGATAGCTTCTCCCAGCCCCTGGCCAGGAACTAATTTTAACCTGCAGGAAAATCTGAAATGAATGAGAAGGAAAAGAAAATGAAGGATAATGTGATTCTATCAACATATCTTTAATCCAGCATCAAATCAGTTCCCTTTTGTGTTTATCATGCCCCCAATCCCTGTAGCCAAGTTTGGGAACTTTATACAAAAAGGAAGATATCACAAAAAGGCCTTAAGGGTAAACAAGGAATTTGAAAGATGTCTGTATTTTAAACACTCAGAAAGAAATACATGAGCTCACTAAAAGAAGGGAAGAAGAAAAAGCAAAGCCCAGAAGAAAGGGACAGTGTGAGCAAAGGGAAGAGAAACCCATGAAAATTATAAATAATAATTATGGGAATAAAAAACAACAGAAATATATTGATACATAATTTATTTGGTAATTTAATAAGAAAAAATATTGGTAAGACATCTATATAGCACGTTAAGGTTTGTGAAGTGCTTAGCTTGTTATTTTTTTCTTTTTTTAAAAAATGGAAGTAAGGGGCAGCTAGGTGGTGCAGTGGATAGAGCACTGGCCCTGGAGTCAGGAGTACTTGAGTTCAAATCCGGCCTCAGACACTTAACACTTACTAGCTGTGTGACCCTGGGCAAGTCACTTAACCCCAATTGCCTCACTAAAAAAAAAAAAATGGAAGTAAGCTGAGAAGGTACATAAAAGGAAGGACCCCATGTCACCTTCTCTACCAAAGATCTTAGGCTACATTTGAGAACCACTTGCCAAAGACAAACCAGGTAGCATAAATACAGAAAAAAAAAAAAAAGAAGTGGTTTCCAATTACAGGACGTTCTAACCCTTTAGGGCCACTTATTGGAATAGACTTAACTTATGTCAGTCAGTCAAGTATTTATGAAGTGTTTATGGTATAAAGCAATGTTCCAAGTATTTGATGGATGTGCTGTTACGTTGGGGTGGAGTGGAGTGGCCTTCTCTAACAAAGTCCTTCTCTGACACCCATTATCTAAGCTCCGTCAGGGCCTTCCAAGCCTAGAAGACTTCCACCAGTTAATTAAACCACAAGCCCAATTGTGTCAAGCACTGTGTTAGGATCGAAGAATAATGTTTTTTAAGTTGAAAAGTTCCTGCCCTCAAAAGAGCATACAGTCTTTGAAGTGAGACGGTTTTTATCCACGTAGGCATATATAGGATACATAGGAGTTGTGTGATCCTGGTAAAGTCATTTAACCTTTTTTTTAGCCTCAGTTTCCTTATCTATAAAATCAGGATAATAATAGCATCTACCTTATAAAGCTATCTTGAGGATCGAAGGAGATAACATATAAAGCACATGGCGAATCTTGAAGAGTTATATAAATTAGCTATCAGCAATGTATAAATTAGCAATTATATTGATAAGATAGCCATCCACATTATATAAATTATCTATTACATGTTACATAAATTAGCTGTTAATTATCATATTATTGTGAATTATTATGTTCATTGCTTCTCATGATTTATTCTTTTTTGCCTTTCTTTTTTGTTCCTAGCTTACCATAGTGCCTGGCACCTAGTAGATGCCTAAGAAATGTTTATTGACATGCTGAACACTCTCTTCTGATCCACTGAAGTACATTCATAGTTTTCCTAAAATGTGGTGCCCAGGACTGGACACACCATTCCAGATGTCCTTTCTCATGAGGACAGAGGATAATAAAACAATTACCTACAATATTCTGCACACTATATCTTCCTTAATAAAGCTTAAGAGAGGGGCAGCTAGGTGGCGCCATGGATAAAGCACCGGCCCTGGATTGAGGAGGACCTGAGTTCAAATCCAGCCTCAGACACTTGACACTTACTAGCTGTGTGACCCTGGGCAAGTCACTTAACCCTCATTGCCCTGCACCCCCCCAAAAAATGAGCATAAGAGCTCTTTAGCTTATTTGTTTTTTTTTTAATTTGGGGCTATCATGGAACACTGCTGATTCATAAGGAGTTAGCAGCTCACTCCACCTCCCAAATATTTTTTTATACAAACCACTGCCAAACCATATTGCCCCAATTCTGTATGTGAGCAGTTGATTTTTTTCCCAGAGACAAACTTTGCATTTATACCTATTGGATTCCATCTTAATTGGTTTAGTCTGGTGAAATCTTAGTGAATTCTGCCAGTCTATTAAAGTGTTGGCTCCCTCTCATGCTTTGTGCCATCTGCCATTTTGATAAATATGTCATTCATGCCTAACAAGTTGAATAGTGAATGAATGGCCAGGAACATATCCCTAAGACAGTCCCCCAGATATTGCTCTCTAAATTAATAGCAATACATTAATGACCATTATTTTGGTTCAAATTCCATGAAACCATGGTTTTGTTTGGCTCATGTCTCTCCCATTTGCCCAGAGATATAGAACAAAATTCTTTGCTGAATGAACCTGCTTTCATGCATTTGCATTAATGTGACTGGATGCAAATGCTTTGACGCATCTGCATTAATATGAGAAAACAACTTTGCTTCCTCCCTCATAGCATCAGAAACTGGAATGATCTCCAAGTCCACTTTCTGCTCTGAAATTTTATAGAAAAGTTAATCCAAGCAATCTCGAAGATTAGCAGTAAAGAAGATTAGCAGTAAAACATTCCTCCCGCCTTTCAGTAGAGAGGTGGTGAAGTACAGGTATAGAACGAGGCAAGTGTTGTCAGTACCTGCCTGTGTAGTAGTTTATTGTGCTTAACTGCCCTTTTTTGTTACCAGGAAGAGGATTTCTATCTGGAGGATTAAAAGTCAAGGATGTAAATAAAAATCAATACACTGGGGCAGCTAGGTGGCGCAGTAGATAAAGCACCGGCCTTGGATTCAGGAGGACCTGAGTTCAAATCCAGCCTCAGACACTTGACACTTACTAGCTATGTGACCCCTGGGCAAGTCACTTAACCCCCATTGCCCTGCAAAAAAAAAAAATCAATACATTAATTTTATAAGAAATAATCTATTAACAAACATTCCTTAAACATCTATTATGTACAAACACGAAGAAAATGTATGTTTGCCTAAAAGACTATTTTATGAACAACCCACAGAAGGCAAGTGCTCACATGGAGGTCAGAAGAAGTGATACAAGAACACTCTTAAGGTCTCTCTGAAGAACTCTGAAATCTATGGTGACACAAGGGAGAAACTGGCACAGGACGACCCAGAACACAATGCCCACATCAAAGAAGGTACTGTCCTCTGTGAGCAAAGTAGAATTGCCATAACTCAAAGGAAATGTGAGATATGCGAATTTACAGACATCTCCAATACAAATATTCACATGGACTCTTTGTGCTCTACCTGTGGTAGAGCCTTCCAAGCTCATATTGGTCTAATCAGCCACCATTGGATACACCATACCTGGACTGCAACATAGTGATGTTATTTTGGTCCTCTTGGAGAATGAAGGACAACAACCAACCATGTACCATTCATGTACATGAAACAATCTCTTCCTTCAAGAAACTTACATTCTATTGAGGGAGACATGTACATACATAAGCACATATAAAATAAATACAAGCTCATTTTTGAAGGGGAGGCACAAAGGAAAACAGATCTCAGAGTATATTGGGGAACCCAGAAGGGATTTTTCCTCCTGCCCCTTGCTTTCCTTTTGGAGAAGTGTCAAGGAATTAATTCTATTCTTATGGAAACTGAGGATGGGAGCTCTCCATCACTTCTCTGTTCTTCTGTCTCCAACAACTAGCTAGTCATGGCTGAGTTCCATTTCACAACTCAAGAAGGAGTCTGATAGAACACTCTCTTCTCTTAACAACAGCTTTGGCAGGTGTTGTTATTTGGGGGGGAGGGGAGGAAAGAAAGAATTAAATAACGATCAAAACAACTCATACCAGATGTAGCCCATATAAATAAGACCACCAAGGTGTTCACCAGGGAATATGTTCTCACAACTTATCCAATGCTCCCTTCTTGACAACTCAACATGTTAGCAGCAGCACCACACTGAATTCTGCAGGGAGACTTTCTAATTTTGAAAATTATCAGTTATCCAGGGATTCAAGTTTGTTACACTTTCAAACTTCCTCTAGATCTGTAGATATTCATGGGGACTTTTACAAAGTTTAGGCAGAATTTTAGCTGAAGCTGAAAGAAACTAATCTAATGATCATGTTCTTAATCATGTGAGATAATAGGGACACAGGAAAAAATAAAATAATGGCAAATTAAATTTCACAGATAATCCAAAAGTGCTGTTTTAAGCCAATAGTTTCACTCCTCACCCAGCTAACCTCATTATCACAACTATTAATGAGAATATTAACTGGCTTGAGTTTCCCTTCTTCCTTCTTTCCTTCCTCCCTTCCTTCCTTTACTCCCGTCTGGTGGGTTTACTAATGAGGTTACTGTACAAAATACAGGCAGCTCAGAAAAGAAGGAAGAAGAGAATAAAGAGATCTAAATTACCCCCACAGAGTGGATAATTGGCCCCTGAAGAATGGGAAGCCAGTTGTGCTCAAGGAAGGGAAATGCTTTATCTTTTCTGAAATCACAAAGGGGGAGCTTTCTTTTTATTTATTTGTATTGAATTGAATAGCTACATGCAGCAGGCACTGAAGACTTGCTGCTGGAGTAATTGTGTGATGTGGGAGAAAGAATGCTGAGCTTGGTGTTAGTTAATCTGGGTTCATATTCCAGCTCTGCTACTTATTACCTGTATGACCTTGGGTGAGTTACCTTTCTGCTCTGCACCTCGGGTTACTCCTCTGTAAAATGCAGACATTGGCTTAGATGGTCTCTGAGGTGGATTTCAGTTCTTAGTCTTATAATTTCTGTGTTTTCTCCCTATATGATTATATCATTATAAGTAAACCACCCCAAAAGATGGCTGCCATGGAAACACCCAAGGCAGCACACCTGTTGAAATACCATGTGTCATCTAGAATTTATATCAGAACCATATAGTCTCAAAAGGCATGGTACAAATAGCATAGCCATGGGATAGCTACAACCAATCAATCAAACAATAAACATTTATTAAGCACCTACTATGTGTCAAACGCTCGGGATACAAAGACACAAATCCATCTCTAGCCTCAAGGAGCTTATATTCTGCTAACAAAAATAATATGTATACTTACAAGTACAAGATGAATGCTAAATAAATACAAAATAATTTCAAGAGAGGCAGTAAATAGTACCTGGGGCAATCAGGAAAACCTCAGGTAGGAAGTGATGTTTTGAAAGAAGCTAGGGATTCTAAGTGGAGGAGAAAAGGGAGTACACTCCAAGCATGGGAAGTCTCAGATGGGAGTATGGGATGCTGTCTCTAAGGAAGAGAAAAAATACTAAGATGGTTGGATAAGAGAGTGCAGGAAGGGAAAGAATGTGTAACAATTCTGGAAAGATAAGTTAGTTTCTGAAGGGATTTGAATGCCAAGTAAACTAGTTCATCTCGTGTAGATGGATAAAGAGATGAATCCCATTAGTTTACTCCTTACTTTATAGTCCCAACTTGCCCTACGGCCACCAGGTAGGTCATTTATTAATTACTGCCATTGGTCAGTGATATATATATACATATATATATATGTCAGACATGGACACTGCCTACCCAAGTGAGGCCTCCTCTTCATGATTCCATCCATCTCATACCATTAGTAAGGGATAAGCTAAAAAATATGAATGTTCCCCTGCTTTACTTCATGGGGTCAATGTGGTATAGTGAATATAGTGGGAGACAAATTCACATCCAACCTCAGATACCTACTAGCTGTGTGACTCTGGACGAGTCATTTAACCACTCTGAAACTGTTTTCCCATCAGTAAAATTGGGGTTCTTAGGTAGGCATATATGACTTTTAATTTCCTTCAAGCTCTGAATATATGACCCTAAGAGTCTATGACCTAGGATGAATGACCACAAGTACATCAGGAGACCTTACTGTTAGGAACTCTTGCTTTATAAGCTATACATAATTGATAGCTGGAGTAGCATATACATCATTTTTCTGTTTTATGCATAGGAAAGCACACATTCTACTTGCCAAAAATGTTAAAATTAAAAAATTCTTTTAAAAAAATGAAGTCTTAAAGAACTGATGGTATCAGAATAGAGAAGGAAGTATATTTTGTTGTTATTAGTTCCTTTTTCTAAAGATTTTTGCCTGCTATGTTTTGCATATATGACTGTACATGTATAACATATTGAACTGCTTAAGTTCTTAAAGGGGGATATGGAAGAAAGAAGAGAATTTGGAAGACAAAGTTTTAAAAATCAATGTTACAATTTGTTTTTACATGTAAGGTAGGGAAATTTTTAAATAAATAAATACAAGGAAGATGTAAAAAAAAAATTAACTCTTGTTTTTCAGTGACCTGCCTACAGTAACTCTCAGCTATCTCTCTGGCTAACAACAAATTTCTCCTGAGAAAGTTTAAAATGCTTACATTGATTGTTTCTTAAATAATTCCCTTATGTTTGTTCTAGGTGGGAATTTAGGGACCTTCGCATTTGGGTTAGTTTAATTCAATTCAACAAACATTCATTAAGTGCTTGCTATGTCTCTGGTCTGAGGGTGGGGTGATGGGTGAGGAGAGACTCAAAGACAGAACAGGATAGCTCAAGCTCTCCAAGAGTCTTGTCATTCTCTTGAGCAAGCCTCTGAGAGCTTCAATTGTCATTCTGGAGAGCAATCTGGAATTATGCCCAAAGAGTTATTAAACTACCTATACCTTTTGACCCAGCAATACCACTACTAGAAAATGAACCTATATGTTCTAAAATGTTTATAGCAGCTCCCTTTGTGGTGATAAAGAACTGGAAAGTGCAAGTATGCCCATCAATCGAGGAGTTGCTGAACAAGTTGTGGCATGTGATTGTGATGGAATACTTCTGTGCTATATGAGCTTAATGATCTTAGAAAAAAAGAGAAAGATTTCCACAAAATAATGAAGAGCAAAATGAGCAGAACCAAGAGAACACTGTACAAAGTAATAGCAATATTGTTTTAAGAATGACTTTGAGTGAATAAATTATTTTGACTATTATAAATACCCAGATTAACTATAAAGGACATATGAAGAAAGATGCTATCTGCATCCAAAAAAAAAAAAGAATCGATAAATAGAACTATGTATAGAATTTGCATATATATATGTGTGTGTGTATATGTGTGTATACATACACATACACACACACACACACACACATATGGTCACCATTAGACACAAATAGATATATATATGTGTGTATATATATTGTAAGGAATTAATTGTGATTTGGGGTTTCCATGACACCATCTTTGCTTCATTATGGTCATACTGAAAAGATGTAATCTTGAAAAGCCTAAGAAAAGATAGGTGTGTACTTGAAGAGATAATAGAACAAACAAAAGGAACTCTGATTAGATTTGTCATGGGGACAGCCCAGAGGGTATGTTGAACCAATTGGAGACTCAGCATGACTAAGAACCTCCCTTCCTGTGGGGGAAGGGGAGGGGGAGAGAGGGGGAGAGAGGGGGAGAGAGGGGGAGAGAGGGAGGGGGAGGGAGGGAGAGGGGGGGGGGAGAGAGGGGGGGGGAGAGAGAGAGAGAGAGAGAGAGAGAGAGAGAGAGAGAGAGAGAGAGAGAGAGAGAGAGAGAGGAGCTCCTGTGCATTGTAGACCTTCAGACTGAACCAGAAGACACTGTTTATGTTTATGTTGTTGAAGGAGAGCCAGCTGAGCTGGAAGCAAGTTTACGGTTTGAGTCAGTTTTTGTTGGAGCTAAGCTGTTCTGAGTAGCTGAGGAAGCAGAGCTATTCAACGTACCTGGGGGCCTTTTTACCCTAGAGATTTAGATTCCACTAACCATCTGGGAAGTGGGACATATTTTTTCCCTTTCTCTATACCCTTTCTCATTGTCCCTGGCTCTATTAACTTCACTTGTGTTGTAAACTTTGTTCTCATTAATAAAACCTGATTTGTTTGTGGAAAAGAGGCTGTTAATCTCCTTTCTTATCAGTCTGAGAGAAATAACTAAAGAAAAGGCAGTTTGGAAGAGAGGAAACTCTTGACCTAGAGGTCTCCCATTATTTTCTGAACCCTAATATTATGGCAAGCCGCCCAATTAACTCTCCCCATACTGAATTTGGCCCATTTTATATATGTGTGTGTGTGTGTGTGTGTGTGTGTGTGTATACCTATTTGTATCTAATGGTGATTATCTCTAGGGCAGGAGAGGGGAGGGAAGAAAAAAGGGAAAAAATAAATTTTCATAATTTTGTTGTGTATACATAAAAGGAATAGCAAATTGTGTAATTTTACCTGAATTAATCTTTTTTATTATACTATGTTATGGAAATGCCTGCTTTATTCCATAAATTAAAAATAAAATAAATTTAAAACATAAAACTGGGGTGATGATAAGGCTGTCACTGTCTACCTCATAAAGTTATTTTGAGGAAAGCCCTTTGGAAGCAGAGAAGCACTGCATAAGGGTGAACTGTTATCATTGTTTCTTTTGGTGGGAAAAGGAGGAGTGATTTTTTAAAAAAATTATTATGGGGCAGCTAGGTGGCACAGTGGATAAAGTACCCGCCCTGGATTCAGGAGGACCTGAGTTCAAATCTGGCCTCAGACCCTTGACACTTACTAGCTGTGTGACCCTGGGCAAGTCACTTAACCTCAACTGCCTCACCCAAAAGAAAAAAAATTATTATTCTACATGAATTTTCTTTTCCAGTTAAACCTTATTTATCTGGCTAAAGGAGCCCAAACTGTGGAACTGAGGTTTTCTTTGGAGAGCAAACCATGCTTCCTTTGGGAACTCCTGATGAAAGTATAACAAGATGTGGGGCTACTCCTGTTAGCCAAATAGAGTCCTACCCTGCCACCTCCAACTTCTGGTCACAAGAAGCAATCCATGGACATCCCAGGGAAGGTGTTCCTGATGAAGGACTCCAGGGACTTGGGGATATAAACCTAAACTTTCACTTACTAAATGACAGTCCTGGGAACACAGGAGAGCTCTTTCATTGATTTCATCTGTTAAAATCACTTTCTAACTTAGCTACCTCAACACTGTGGCTCTTAGATGAGAACACGGTTGGAAGAGAACTCTTTTGGAAATTATAAAGTGTTATGTAAATAATAACTACAGTTCAGCTTATGATATTATTTTGGGTTTTGGTCGATTATATCATATTCATCTGGAGAGCATGGGCAGTAAATTGTCTGCCACCAGAGGTGAACAGTGATGTCATAGTAGTAATAATGAAAGGTTTACAAGGTGCTTTACAAGTATCATATCTTTTTACGTTCAGAATAACCACAAGAGGTAGATGCTACTGCTATTCCCTTTTTACAGATAAGGAAACTGAGGCTGATAGTGGCTAAATGGCTTGCCCAAGGTAACATAGTCATAAAGTGTCTGAGACCAGATATGAATTCAGGTCTTCCTGAATCCAGTGCTACTCTCTAATTGATCAAGGCCTGGATTCAAATCCAGATTCAGACATTTACTAGTACTACAGATATTATTATCTCCACTTTCCAGATAAGATAGTCTCAGGGAAATTAAGAAACCTGCCCAGTCTTACAACGCTGGTAAAATGTCCCTGGCAGAACATAAGAGTAGTGAGATGAGAAGGAGTCAAGAAATATGGGTTTTAGTTCTGGCTTCACCATTAATTCCCTGTTTGGGATTGAGCAAGTCACCTCCCTTCTCTAGATTCTATTTTCTTTATCTGTTAAAATGAGAGGGCTGGACTTCAAATATCCTCTGACTCTAAGCTTCTGTGATCTTGCAGGCATTTTAACAGAGGTGCCTCCAGAGACAAGGTTCTCAGACTCTTGACTTTAAAGCTGAGCATCTCCAAAGGAGAAATGGTGCTACAACAAGGCAGTAGCAGACATATCTGGGGACAGGTGGGTGTGCTCATTGAGCATCCCTCCAACCACACCATGCTAGCTTTCGAAATAATGTAGTTAGTCTAGATTCTCTACAACGGGGCTTCAAAGCTTTCTTGTACCAGTAAAATCTAGGAAGCAAACCAATGATTCTATGAATTTTATATGCAAATATGTCCACATTTCCCCCTCCCTTGCAGCTTTCTCCCATCCCTCTTGAATGATGTTAATTTTTCCATTCATTGGTATGCTTTGTTTTAGCTTTCTAAAAGACAAAATGCATTGCCCAGAGAGGGGTGAGGGCTTTTTGTATGGACTATTAACCACTGTCTCATAAATAAAATACAGCCCTTTTCTTGTTATCAATAAGCTTCTTAAGATACAATCAGAGCAGTGGGATCTCTGTGCCAAAGGATAGGAACAATTTAGCAACTTGCATATATTCCAAATTTTTTTTCATAGCTCTGCCTGAAATTCCCTCTTTCTCAGCACATATCTCCCTGGTTCTTTGCCTTTCTACCAAGCAATTTTTCTTTTCCAGGTTCCTATCCATCATAAACTTACCTGAAGTTATGACATCCCTAGCTTCTTCCCACTAAGTCATCATTTAGACAAGCTTAGACATTTGGACCCTTTAATGGCTTCCCATAAATCATGCCTCCAATGCCTGTAGTTTTTGTTGGGGCCTCATCAAGTCTAGGGACGATAACATCTGCCACTGGGGACATGTTCAGAAGAGAAAGATAAACATAATAAGAGCTCCTGCAGTTGGATCTGGTCATTACTAAACCTTTAGGTCTATAAAATCCAAACTGTTCCTGAATTCCTGGGGCTAGATTTTACAGTGTTCCAACATTAACCCAGTATTACCAGTGGCTAAGTAGCCAAGAGAGAATAAAACAATAAAGAATCACAGAATGAAGGACGGGCCCCTTAAAGACTGGAAGAACATCATAAAAATAGCTAATAAAGCCCATTTTAATAAGTCAGAAGGCAGATAATAAAACTGGCGGCATTTAAAAAGGGACAGCCACAAAGCCAGTTGTTCCTGGTTTCCTATGGTCTTTATTTGGCCTCATCCTGTAACAAAGTAAACAAAAGCATTGCAAAGCTGGATTTAATCACCACAATTTAACACTCTGGTGTTAACACTTTTTTTTGGTGAGGCAATTGAGGTTAAGTGACTTGTCCAGGGTCACACAGCTAGTAAGTGTCAAGTGTCTGAGCTCAGATTTTAACTCAGGTCCTCCTGAATCCAGGGCCAGTGCTCTATCCACTGTGCCACCTAGCTGCCCCTGGTGTTAACACTTTTTTTGTGGGGCAGTGAAGGTTAAGTGATTTGCCCAGGGTCTGAGTGTTAAGAGTCTGAGGCCAGATTTGAACTTGAGTTGTCTTGAATCCAGGGTCGGTGCTCTATCCACTGCACCACCTAGCTGTCCCCAACACTTTTAAAAGCTCTGATGTTTTGTGACTCATTTGATAATTAAAAAACATTGGTTCTGTCTGCCCAGTTATTTTTTCCTGTCTGGATGAGTTACCCCCCTATATGGCTCATTTAAGGAGCAGTGTGGTATAGGGAATAGAGCACTGCAAGAGAACTGGGTTTGAGTATCGGTTATAGCCACAGTTAAGGGGCATGATATATATGAAGTTCTAGCAAAGGAGACTGAGGAGAGGTAATATAGGGAGTAGAAGGCAGCATCCCCCAAACTCAGAGATGAGATACTACAAAGGAGGAGACAGTGGTCAACAGTTGCAAATGGTGCTAAGTGGTCAAGAAATTGGAGAATGGGAAGAGACCATTAGATTTGGCAATTAAGAAATCACTGATAACTTTAGAAAGGGCAGTTTCAGTTAAGTAATGGTGTTAGGAGCCAGAGAGTGGATGGTTAAGCTGGAAAAGAAGTGGAGGCAATAAGTGTAGACAATTTTTTTCAAAGAGTTTGGCTGAGAAAGGTGGAAGAGATATACGACAGTAGTCATTAAGCATAGTAGGATCTAGTGAGGGTTTTTTTTTTAAGGATGGGGAAGACTTGGACATGTTTGAGGGCAGGAAGGAAAGAACAGTCAATAGGGAGGTTGGGTACAGAGCAGAGGGGGTGATGACCACAGAGGCAGCTTGAGGAGGCATATGGGGGAGGACAGAATCAAAGGCGCATGTAGAGAAATGGGACCTTATAGGAGAAGGGCTAACTTCAATAGAGATTGGAGAAAAGGAGGAAAAGTTAGGGTATCATGTGAAAAGGTTGTAAGATAAAATGAAGGAGTTACATGATGAGGGAATTCTATGTGGAAAGCCTCAATTTATACACATACACACACACACACACACACACACACATAAAACTTTCTTTTCTTTTTAGAATTTTGAGTTTCAGATTCTCTCCCTCTCCCATCTACTGTGAAGGCAAATGATACATCAATTATACACGTGAAATCCTGAAAACATTTCCATAGTAGTCATATCACACACAAAAAAGTGAGAAAAGTATACTTCAATTTGCACTCAGAGTTCATCAGTTCTCTCTCTGGAAATGGATAGCACTTTTTTCATCAGGAGCCCTTTTCATCAGGAGCCCTTTGAAATTGTCTTGGATCACTGTATTGATCACAGGAGCCAATTCTTTCACAGTTAATCAGCATTATAACATTGCTGTTATAGTGCATAATGATCTCCTGGTTCTTCCCACTTCACTATGCATTTTTTTTCAGAAACCATCCCCCCTCATTTCTTATAGCACAACATACTCCATCATAATCGTAAGTCACATCTTGTTGAGCCTTGGATGAGCATCCCCTCAGTTTTCAATTCTTTGCCACCACAAAAAGCCCTGTTATAAATTTTTGTACATATATAAGTCCTTGTCCTTTTTCTTTGATCTCAGAGTATAGATGTAGTAGTGGTATTGCCAGGTCAGATGTTATGCATGGTTTTATAGTCTTTTGAGCATAGTTCCAAATTATTCTGCAAAGTAGTGGGACCAATTCATAACTCCACCAATAGTGCATTAGTATATCAATTTTCCCTCATCCCCTCTAGCATTTGTGATTTCTGATAGGTATGAGATGGTGCCTCAGAATGGTTTTAATTTTTATTTCTCTAATCAGTAATGATTTAGAGCATTTTTTCGTATTACTACAGATAGCTTTGATTTATTCTTTTTTCCCTTTTTTTCTTTTTTTTTGTGGGGCAATGAGGGTTAAGTGATGTGCCCGGGGTCACACAGCTAGTAAGGGTCAAATGTCTGAGACCAGATTTGAACTTAGGTCCTCCTGAATCCAGAGCTGGTGCTTTATCTACTGTGCCACCTTGCTGCCCCCAAGCTTTGATTTATTCTTCTGAAAACTGTCTCTTCATACCTTTGACTATTTATCAACTGGGGAATGGCTCTTCCTTTTATAAATTTGACATAATTCCCTGTATTCTTGAGAAATGAGACTTTTATCAAAGAAAGTTGCTGTAAAATGTTTTGATATTACTTTACCATCTATGGTACATGACCCAATATGGGGTCATGAAGAGTCAGACGTGACTGACACAACTAAAAAAATGTTGTAGATGGAGTGCTGATGTGATGTTGGAAGTTAGACTGTTATAATTCTAAGGGTTATTTGGTATTTTGATACAAGGATGACAAAAGCTAATGAAAATGCATATGTCTTAGTATTTTGTAAAGGTTTGACCCATAATGGTATCTGTTGGTTTCCAGTGGATGCTTAGAATTGGATCAGGGTGGGTAGAAGGAAGCACCACCATCTAGCCCTGTTAAGGTAGGGGTGACAGAGAAGCTGAGCTCCCTCAGGGATCTCAAAAGGCCTTGGTAAATAAGAACTCATGATATACACATTGCCAAAGTCATTTCAAGAAGCAGCAGCAGGGTTTTCTTGGAGAGGTAAGAAATTACAGCTGTAGAACATTGCATATGCTGTCAGACACAGTCACTGTCTTAGCTGGTGATGTTTTTTCTATGTTACAAAGGAAATTTCACTGGGATTGGAGTAGGGGATATGATATCCAGAAATGATTGTGGCATTTTTCAAAAAAGCATCAATTAAACAATGATTTCTAAAACCAATGGAAATGGTTAAAAGGAAAGAGGAAAGATAGTGTCTCAGAGCAAACCCACAAATGCACGCAAATGAAATTAAATAAGACCAGATGACAGGGATACAAAGAATTTACTGGGTAATTATGATGTGAACAAAATTACACAAATTAATAAATTCTTTTACTAGTCATTAAGTAAAGGGAACATAATATGCATGGGCTGACATAAGAAACAGTTTGCCACCAAAAGAAGTCAAAGCCAATCTAAATTAAATAGAGCAAAGAGGTAAAAACTAACAAAAGAATCAAAGAGCAAGATGCCAGTGGTCCTGAATGACAATTGAAATCTATACCAGAAATAATTCTTCCAGGAGTCACCAGCAGTCTTTGGAAACTCAATGACGATTGAAAAATTCAGCTGTTGATGCTGGGAGCATGTAAGAGTTTGTTGCCACCTTCACAAAGGAAGCAAAAAGTCACATCTTGAAGACAGGAAGACATTTTCTTCATGTGGGGAAGAACTGGGAAGACTTAGATACGAGGGTGAAACTGTTGTGCTATAAGACCACAGCTGCCACAGAAACTGGGTAACAAAAGCTCTAATAACAGAAGCACCAGGAGCCGATAAACTAAAAATTCCAGAGAATTCTGCAAACAGCAGCAAAAACGACAAAAGGAAATGTTAGACAAGCCTTAGAAAAGGTGTGACATTTTTCTTGTGGCAGCAAAGAACGGGGAACAAAATGGATAAACAAGTTCTGCTACATAAATGTAATGGAATGTTACTGGGTCATGAAGAATGATGAACACAATAAATATTGAGAAGCATGGGGAGATTTATCTGAACTGATGCAAGGTGAAGTAAGCAAGGCCAGGAATACAATCTATACAATAACTGCAACAATGTAAGTAGAAAACACAACACCCAAAATATTTCTTAATAAAAATCCCTGAGATGGAAGAAACAAGCTTTGCCCCAAAGAAGATACATGAGAACATTTATCCCTGATTCTTTGCTGTCATGTGGGAAGGGAGATGGAGGGAGGGAAGTCCACAGGAATGGAACATTCATGTAACATCAGATTTCTTTTATGTGTTGATTTATTTTCAATGATTTTTCCTCCTTTTATCTTTTTTACTCTCTGGGAGGAAGGAGAAGGAATACAGAAGGAAATCTAAAAACCAAAATCAATAAAATCTATTTTTGAAAAAGAAAATAGGATGATGATGAGGAATCTATGTTGGAGCAATGGAATGACTGATAGGAATTCTATAACTGACAAAGGAAGTTAAGCTCCTTGAGGTCAGGAACTGTTTTAGTCTTTATATTATTCACAGAACTTGGCAAATAGTAAGTAGCTTAATAAACACTTGTTGAATGGATAGATCAATCAATAAAGAAACACATTAAGTGTCCCCTGTGTGTTGGGCACTGTGCTAAGTGCTAAGCATACAAAGAAAAGTTAAATTTAAGAGTGTGTCCTTTGTACTTTTTTTTGTAAAGCCAGTTGTTAAACATTTACCATCACATTCCTAAATGTTCCATGTGCCAATATGGAACCGGTGGCTCCTAGCACAATATCTTACATATTTTTCAGGACTGGGCTTGAGACTTATTTTTGTGGAGCACTCTCGATGAGTCAGCCTGGTACTTGCTCTGCCTCTTAGTGTCTCAGAAAGTTTCAGGGAGTAATGAGAGGTGACTTGCTCAGGCTCATACAGAAAGTATGTTTCAGAGGCAAAGTATTTGCAAACCTTAAATTACTTGATAAATGCTAGCTATTGTCATTATTTCCATTCTTTAATACAATAAAAATTGCTCCTCTAAATATTCTTGTTCATATGAGTCCTTTCCCTCTGCTCCTTGATCTCCTTGAGATACCAATCTAATAGTAGCTAGATCAAAGGGTATACAAAGTTTAGTGACTTTCTGGATATCATTCCAAATGGTTTTCCATAGTGACTAAACCAATTTTCAGCTCTACCAACAGTCCAGTAGCATGCCTGTCTTCAAACATCCCCTCCAACAATTGCTGTTTTACTATTTTGTCATATTTGACAAATGGGTGGGACCTCAGAGTTGATTTTCATTTGCATTTCTCCTGTTTTCTTGGCCTGTTTCCCATGCCTGGAATTCTCAACCTACCTACTGATCTCTCTTGCTTCCTTTAAGTACCAACTAAAATCCCATCTTTAATTGAAAGTCTTCCTCAACCCCTCTTAATTCTAGCATCTTCCTTCTGTTGATTATTTCCTATATATAATATATATATTTATATTTCACATATATATTTCATATATGTATACACACACACACACACATATATATTTGTATACATTTGTTTGCCTGTTGTCCCTGTTAGATTTTTAGCTCCTTGAGGCAGGGACTGTCTTTTGCCTCTTTTTATACCACCAGTACTTAGCACAGTGCCTTGCACATAGCAGGCACTTAATGAGTGTTTATTGATTGATTATTATTAGCAACTTGGAACATTTTTTCATATGGTTGTTGATAGATTGAATTTCTTCAAATGAAAACTTCTATTTAATATTCTTTGACCACATATCTGCTGGATAATGGCTCTAATTCTTACGTATTTATATCAATTCCTTATGTCCCTTGAATATTAAACTTTTTCAAAGACATTTGTTATAAAGACATTTCCAAATTAATTTTTTCCCCTCTGATTCTAACTATTCGATTTGCTTATATAGAAGCTTTTCAATTTTATGTAATCAAAACTTATCACTTTTCTTTCATGATCATTCCTTGTTTAGGTATTCCTTGTTTAGGTAAGAGTTCTCCCCTGAGTCATAGTGTAAAAAATATACCTTCCTTTTGTCTTCTAATTTTTCATGACATTAGCTCCATTATTTAGGTCATGTATCCATTTGGAATTGATACACAACATAAAGTATTCATCTAAACCTATTTTTTGCCAGACTTTTTTTTTCCAGTTTTCTCAACAGTATCTGTCAAATAGGGAGTCCATATCCCAGTAGTTAATGTCCTTAAGTTTAATTATTTCTGTGTCTGGTTACCTCCTTCATTATTATTAAACGTTCTTTTGCACAGAGTTCTCTATGGCTCCGGGACTCCTACACAAGAGACCTCTTGAGGGTTGTAAGGATTGTTTTTCCTTGTATCTTACATAAGGGCCTCATTTCCAACTTTATGTAAGCTCACAATGGTCATCACTCAAACACTGTGTCTCTCTCTTGTGTCAGTGTTTCCTACCGGGTCTAAGAGATCTGTGACCTAAGAAAGGAGGACCACACATTTTTCCAAACTGTCCCATATCTATGTCCCATACAACTGGGTAGGGTTATTCAAATTATCCTAAGCTGCCTCCAGAAATATCTATAAATGGGAAGGGATTGGCTGCTCCTAAAACTCCTACATAATGGGGACAAATGTATTTGTAAATCCTGCCAGTATAAACAGATTAATATAATTCAAACTTGAAGACAATAAACTCATCAGAAAATAAAGTGTTATAATATCAGATGAGGCAACAATAATAAATGCTCTTTGGAGATTAAGAAAATAATCATTTTTGAGGCTCCCTAGAAGGAAAGATGAAAAAAAAAAAACAACCAGGAAATTTAAATCAAGACGTTTCCTTTAAAAGCATAGAAACACCAGTTTCCAAAAGGAAGAAGATGGTGTGTTGTCTTATTTGTGTTACTAGGTATTTATTTTAATGCTGAACTTCTGAATAGATACACAAATAGCAGTGATTAACACAAGTATAAGACAATTGGTAAATCTACCACATTGAAAATCTCCTCCCAACTGAGGCATTGTTGAGATGGCTGGTATTAATTACCCTTCGTGATGAGTATGGTCTTTGCAGAAGTTAAAGAGATGTTGTCATCCCAAGACTGAAAAGAATGTTTTTGAAACTTTCTCCCGGAATGAATACATATAATGTATCAAACACATACACACAAACATGTGGTTCATACAAAGTACATACTTATATGTGTGTGTCTATTAACATGTATACACATACAAAGTATATATGGAAATATTCTTGCATTTGACTATCTGCCCAGTGAGACCATGCCTTTCATGGGGAGGCAAAGTCAATCACATGGCTAGAGACCAATTCTACTCCCCCTGGCCAAGAGGTAGATGAAATATACCCTGTGACACTCCCTCTGTTTGACATTGTAATAGTGTTGTGGTTTTGACAATCCAGGGCAGCTAAGATTTAAATGACATGAAATATCATTCTGAAGATGGTTATATTAGGCCTATTCATTTCTTCTGACATTTTGGAGATTAAAAAAGGAAGATTTCTGTATTTCTTGAAGTAATCATTTTTTTCCTATGAGTAGATGAAGGGTCCATACAATACCTGAAACAGAGTTGAGTCATGTGGTGCCTAGCGAATCATACAGGCCAGCCATAAGACCCATTTGTTAGTGCTACTTCTCATGATGTAAGGAAAATTACCCTAATATGTCCCATCCACTCTTGCATATTTTATAAAAGGAAGTATTTTGAGACAGACCCATAAATAAATGATATAGCAGAATTTTTCAACAACCCATTGTACATGGCGGGGTGGGGCGGGGTGGGGTGGGGGGTTTGAGGGCTGTACATCCATGACGATTTAGCTTCCTGCTATTTACAAGTGTTGAGGGAACTGCATGAGGTTTAGACTTGGGGCATGGGGAGGTGGAAGGTGGTGGTGGTGGTTGGGAGAGCCCAGCTGAGAATGTTAGGCTGAGAAGTGTGGGGTTTATTTTGTAGACAATGGGGGTCCACTGAAGGTTTTGGAGAGAAGGAGATAGCATGATGAAAGCAGTGTTTCGGGAGATGACTCTGGAAATATAGTGTATAGGATGCACTGCGGACATCTGCAATGGACCAGTTTTAAGATACAAAGGTTTGAACTGTGGAGGTAGAAATACATTATTGTCTCCACCCAGTTTCAAGAAGTAGTCTTTCAGTTTTAAGACACAGGAAGTTTAGATTTTAAAAGTCTTCATCATTTTCTTTTTTCCTTTTTTTCAACCTATTTTATGTATTCTTCCCACTTGTGATGTTAATTCACTTTTTATTGATCAGACATTTGTCAATTAGATGGAGAATCTTTGGAATCACTGAGTCTAAGTTGAAAGGGTCCTCAGAGGCCATCTGGTCTATAGTTGCCAAAGAAAATTTTCTATATCATCAACTAATTGTTATCCATCCATTTGAAGATGTCCAATGAGGAGGAACCTACCATCTCCTAAGTCAGACCACTCTCATTTTGGGCAGTTCTAATTGTTCAGAAGGGTTTTTCTTCTCATATCAAGTCAAAACTGCCTCTCCGCAATTTTTATGTACTGCCTCAGTTTGGTCCTCTGGGACCAAGTGGGAAATTACTAACTCCCTTCCCCATGACCCCATTTCAAATCCTCAAATATATCTATCATGTTCCCCCTGCAAGTCTTATTTAGGTTAAACGTTCTAGGAGATTCCCTTAGGAAAAGTTGACTCTGTGAGACTGAAAAGATTTCCAAGTTGGTGAGATTCTATGACCAATAAAATTTCTCACTGTGAGATAATAACAAAGAAAATGATGTTTGTTGATAACAATAATAGAAGAGGCGTGAACAGATATGCACGTCCTCACCTATTTCATTTCTTTCCCAATTGGGTTTAACTTCATATCTTCTCTGACTATATAGCTCAGTGTTTTGACTCCTTGGCTTGTCCTTTAAGAACTCTACAAGTCACAACCTCTGGGCTTATCCCCCACTGTTCCTCTCTATGAACTCTCTTCTCAAGCCAAATTGGTCTACTTGCCTTCTCCCAAAATATGTTTATCATGTTCTTCATTCCCTTACCTTTACCTGTACTATTCTCTCCACCTAAAATTCCATCTCTTCCCATTCTTTACATAATGAAATCCTATGCATCCTTCAGGGTTCAGCTCCCCTTTTCCATGAAGCCAAAGTGGAAGTAATTACTCCCTCCTCTGAAACAAAGGAGGGAGTTTCTTCTGAAACTCTGAAAAGAGCTAGTAGGGAGGGAGTTTGGAGATGATTGGAACCAATGGCTTCTGTGGCCACTTTTCTCTCTATAATTCCATCATCTTCCCCGAAATCCTTCAAAATCCTGATAATTTCTTCTAATTTATTCTCCATGATTACCAAGTTATATAGAAAATAATCTGTTGGGGGTTGTCATAATATTTTTCTTCCCTCCAAGAATATCAGAGCACATTTTCTTCACAGGTTCCTCTTGAATTGTGTAATATGACAGGCTTTTAAACCAATTTGCTTTTCCCTATTTAAATGAGAGGCGTCAAGTGTAGCAATCATTCAGAATTAAAGATGACAGCTTGAAGATATTTGTATTCACTCTTCAGTTTCAGTGACACCTACAAGGTTTCTGTGTAAAGGACTTATTTGGGAGATAGAGAATGTGGAGAGTTACTATGGAACTAGTTGAGAAAGCCAACCTGAACCAAGAATCTCAACTCTGAGAATCTTTATGGTGTGATTAAGCAGGCAAAAGTATGTTAATATGAAGAGTGCTGATCAACTTGATGAGTTTAAAGAGTGGTTTACCTCTTGGGCGACTTTGATTGTACCTTCCAATAAACAGTATATACATGCCCAGTGGTAAATCCATTCATACATCATTGAGGAAGAATGCCAGACACTAATCAGGGATGAATTATTCAGTTGAGGTTGTAATGGATGAGGCTGAATTGGTTAGTCCTAAGGACTGTTGTGGGAAGTTACTCATTTGTGCTGGGCCTAAAAAACAAAACAAAACAATAATCAATTGCATAGTCATTCCTGGTCAGCAAGATCAAGCCAGAGAGTAGCAGAGCTAAGAAAAGACTTGGGTCTCAGGGTGGGATTGGAGGAAAACTGTACTTTTGCATAGACGTGTGCAGAGCTCAAGAGACACTAATGGTTGTCTTAGGGGAGAGGCATGACATAGTTGCCTATGCTCTTGCCTCTGTGGCCCAAAAAAGAATATTCCTAGACCCTCAATTTTGTGAACCCAAGCTTCCTAGATGAAGAAAGAGAGATTTCTATGACAATATTAAGGTCTTTCTAACTTCCTGAAGAAAAAAGAATTGCACAATCCTTTCAACCAGAGCAATAAAAGGAAGTTTCTAGGTAGCTCAGGTTCACTTCTTTAGCAAACCCTTATTCAAGAATCCTTGAATTCTGCCTCTTAGAGAGGGATTTTCTGGATATTCTAGTTTCTTGGGGAGAAGAGGATCATGTATGTGGCTCTAGTCCCGGCAGCTGGAGAAATAGCAAGGTATTAAAGCCATAAGAGGGGAGCAAAAGACCTGAACTATCCCAGGACAAAATGAGATAATATTTGTAAAGTGCTTGGCACACAGTAGACCTTGAAAACTCGAAAGCACTGTATAAATGTTAGCTATTGTTTTTATAAAGTATCACATCCCAAGTCTCCATTACCAACAAATTACAGATCTTTTCATCAAATGATTTATCTAAAACTTTCTTTTTAAAGCTATAGACAGTTCCTAGCTTAAAAATGGGCTGTTCTCCAAAAGTCTGGATGCTGAATCTCCTAGTACTCAGAAAGCATTTTCCTATAGAATCAATGTTTTAACTGGTGGTTATTTTTCATACCACCCACAGATGCCTTTTAAAATTGATAATGATTAAAAACAATATTGATTGTAGTAGTCTTAATAATAAATGCAGGAAAACATGAAAAGACTTACATGAACTAAGCAGATCCAGGAAAGAAAATAAAAGATTACAATGATGTACATGGAAAAACCTACCAAGATAAAACACTTGAAATTGAATGTTGTTAAATTTTAAAGGGCAAGTTTGGTCTCAAAGAAGAAGAGATTTAAGAAAACCCCCTTCCCCAGCCCTTTGCAAAGGGGTGTGTGTGTGTGTGTGTGTGTGTGTGTGTATTTTGCAGGGTGGTGGGATATGGGGAGGGAGAGGAGGTGATCCATAGCTGTAGAACACTATATGTAATGTCAATTTTTTTTTTGGTGGGGCAATAAGGATTAAGTGACTTGCCCAGGGTCATGCAGCTAGTAAGTGTCAAGTGTCTGAAACTGCATTTGAACTCAGGTCTTCCTGAATCCAGGGCCGGTGCTTTAGCCACTATGCCACCTAGCTGCTCCCTGTAATGTCAATTTTAAAAAATAATAATTTGATGAATTGATTGTGTTTTTTTATAAATATTCTTCTCCTTCCTCTCATTTTTTTCTTTTAAAAAATCATTTGCTATAAGGGCTGGCTCTCTCATAGGAGGGACAGCAGAAGGAGAGAGATATGGGGGAAATCCAGAAGAGATAAAAAAATCATTGAAAATGAATTTCAAAAATAGAAGTCCCAAGTACAGAGCTCTGCTATAATACTGGAGCCTTTAACCCTTGGGAACACTAAGCCTCTTCAAGACCTGGGGAGGGGACTAGGAGTTGAAGCTCTTAAGTGCTGCCTAGCCAGGTAGAATCATCCACCAATGAGAAGGTAAAGAAGGGGTTGTGCAAGGATTAGGGTGGCCTCCACAGCAAAGACAAGAGGAAACCTGGGTCAACCCCTAGGGATGGCTCAGGAAGTAGTCATATAGTTCAGGCAGAAAGAGGCAAGGGTGCAGCAGCCATCGATATGAATATGCCGTCCGCAAGTCAAGATGTCATGAGACTGTATTTATGTTCTCATTTTTTTTAAAAAACCATCAAAGTTTCTTCCTTCAATAGAAACTTTAATGAAACAATCTGTCCATGACAAAAATTGGTCTTCATCTCAAGGAGAAAACATTCATGAGCTAGGTATAATTTTCAGTTAAAAAAAAAAAACCCAAAACAAAACATTTTGTCAAGGTTTGTTTGATGCAGACCTTCACAAAGTCATATTCTCTTTGTGAGGAGATCTGGTCTCAGGACCAGGCTGCCGAATTTTTGCTTGTGAGGCAGGTACCACAAATGGCACCTGATGCATGTAGCATGGAGGATATTTGAAATTGAAGGAATAGGGAAAGAGAGGGGGAAGGAAGAGGATGCTCACCCCAGCCCACCATCTGGTAACTTCATATTTCATTTAATGTTTCTAAAGGGTAATCTGCTCTTTCTACACTGCCAAAGGACTATAAGTACCACCAGCCCCCTCTACATTCAGGGCCCTGAGGGTGTAGTCCCTATTACTCAGTCCTAGTTCTTCTCTGTCTAGTCTTTCAATTCAGGAAGAAAATGTTCCCAAGCCTGTATTTTTGTTTTCAGCCTGTGCATCTCTCTGGATAAGATATCCTAAGTTTCCAAAGGTTACTATGTAAATTTGTTCTTTCTTTTATTTGACCCAAATTTACTTTTTTCCTATTTCATGATGAACACCCCCCTCCCTGCCTACAAAACAGTAATGCTATTATATAAAAACAATTTAAATAAAATTTGTGTCAATAGATTTTGGTTTTCTAACACCTAATTTTCCCAATATATCCCTTCCCCTTATGCCATCCAGGGAGCCATCCCTTATAACAAAGAAGAAAAAAATCAAGAAAAAAACAGTTCGGCAAAACAAATCACTGTGTGGATAAAGTCTCCCATCAATTTGCAATATTCAGCACCCATAGCATCTTACTTTTGTTTTTATTCCTCTGGGAACAATACCCCTCAAAGTCCACAGGCTTTACAAAGAGTTAAGTAATGCCTCCAGGAACCCCTTAAGTGCTTCAAGTTAGTACTTCCCAGACTGAATAAAACAGCCTCTAAATGAGAGAAACTTTTTAAAAATTCATCCCTGCTACATATTTCCACTCTTAGGAATTTTTTTTGTAAGGCAATTTGGGGTTGTGACTTGCCCAGGGTCACACAGCTAGTGTCAAATGTCTGAGGACAGATTTGAACTCAGGTCCTCCTGAATCTAGGGCCGGTGCTCTATCCACTGTGCCACCTAGATGCCCCTCTTAGGAAATTTTTCCAAAAGGGCAGACATTTACAATTAATTAATCAATCAATTATTCAATCAACCAATTTATTTGTTTGTTTGTGGAGCAATTGGGGTTAAGTGACTTGCCTAGGGTCACACAGCTAGTAAGTGTTAAGTGTCTGAGGCCAGATTTGAACTCAGGTCCTCCTGAATCCAGGGCCAATGCTCTATCCACTGTGCCATCTAGCTGCCCCTACAAAAATTTTAAAAGGAAAATTATGTCGCAGTTTCTCTCTTTGGTTAAAAAAAAAAAAACTTTACAAGACTTTATTTCCTCCCAGAGAACTGGTCTTCATATTCAGAAAGGGGGAAAAAAAAGAATAGCAGACTAAATTCTGAGCGGAGAAAGAGCCCCAGAAATATATTGTGTTTAAAAGTAGACTATCTGCAGATAAGAACTCAAACATGTCTTAGCTAAGATGGAGATAAAATATTTAATTAGCCTGCAACCTGACCCAAAGGACTTCCAGAGTTTCCAGAAAGAGTGAGCTTCCTTGTCACTCCTCTCATGATACCACCAAACTGTGGGAACACTGATTGGCAGGAGAGACACAGATGGAAAGGTAAGGTTATCAGCACATTTTTGCTGAGCTTTCCTGTCTACAGATTAGAGCAAACTGGAAAATGGAACACACAAATCCCAAACCTATTCAAGGCCTATTCATTTTCTAAAACTGGTGAGTAGAAGGAAAGAGAGGTTACCCATGTAGGTGGCCAAAGATGAAGGCAGGAACTAGGAGTCCCTCATCTTCCTGCCCCATCACTTCCATCTCTATCCTTAGATCTCACAGATCATTTTGTGCCTTTCTTATGTACTTTTGTTGTTACTCAGTCCTCTTTCCATCATGTCTGACTCTTCGTGGGTTTGGGGTTTTCTTGTCAAAGATACTAGACTGATTTGCCATTTCCTTCTCCATCTCATTTTGAAGCAAACAGGGTTAAGTGACTTTCCCAGTAAGTGTCTGAGGCCAGATTTGAACTCCTGACTGTATCCACTAAGCCACCTAGCTACACCCCTTCTTATATACTTATAATTACCCATGTGCTTTTTTTGTTTTGTTTTGTTGTGGGGTAAGGAGGGTTAAGTGACTTGCCCAGGGTCACAGTCTAGTAACTGTCAAGTGTCTGAGGCTGGACTTGAACTCAGGTCCTCCTGAATCCAGGGCCAGTGCTTTATCCACTGTACCATCTAGCTGCCCCCCTCCATGTGAATAGGGATAGGGACTGTACTTGTGATATCACTAGCACAGAAAACTATCATGGTTCCCAGAAGAGAAAACTCCATTTATCAGTGAAAGGTAGGTACCTCCACTGTAATTCAGAGCCTTAGAAAATTGCCTAAAGAACTGATGTAGAGGGATTCACTCAGGATCACTTAACCAGTATGTATCACAGATGGGACTAGAATGGAAGTCTTCTAAACTCTATGTTATATCAACTCTATCACCCAATTGCCTGAAATATTGCCTAGCACTTATTTATTTGAATTCCTGCCAGCACCGGGTCACTACTAACCACTAAGCTTCTAAACCTCTGTATAGTTAGGCTTCCAAGCATGAACTACAGGCTATGTGCTATGAGTAGAGTTACCCATATTTTCTACTCTCTTTCCCTCTTCACTAACCTTCAGGGTCCAAACTATGGAACATAGTCTCAGCTGCCCACTGGCATTTGTTCAACCTAAGAACAGCTCCCTAGCACAAGTGACCCTAATACTTGAGCTAAGAATTCTCCCAGGGCCACTCTTTCTACTAGCCTGGTACCTGCCCACATACCTGGGTGCTTTCTACAGCAGACAGCATCCCTAACCACTAAAAAGTCTGACCTAGTTAGTAGCAACATCAGACTAGTTTATTTTTTGTGAGACTCACAATGCAGTTTGGGGGAAGAGTGGGGACAGGAAGAGCCAGGGAAGGCTCTGATAGTTTTCAGACTGAAGTTCTTGAAGCTGGGAATTTCCCTCCTGTCACTTGTGGTTCATTTTATAGCTTTGTCTTCTGTACTTCTAGGGAGAGCAGTCATACATTTGTATAGCATGTTGGTATTTCCCTCACGTTATTCACTGGGATCGCATGTGGCTCTGAAGTTAAGACCCAGAGCACTTCTCAGAGGGGAAGTGAGTTAGCCTGACAGTCACTTCTGTGATTCTTCACATCACAATCCAACAACTTTCCCCTCCCCAATCACTGAGCAAGACTGCCCAGAGTAAAGCAGTTCCATGATAACTGATATTCTTCTACCCAAAGACTGCAGGGAAGGGTAATGGGCACAATCTGAAGTCATCACAGCCTCTTTCTTTCCTTTCCCATCATCCAGGCCAAGATCTGCACCATCAGCAGACTGATTACAAGGGCCAGGTCAACCTCAGCCTGATGGGAGTTTCTGGCTAAGAGTACAAACTCCAAAAAGACATATTCCCATCTGTCTTCTTCCAGTCCAGTACCACGTCCAAATCAGCAATTAACAAATGCTTTTAGTCAAGTGTCACTGGTGGAACTAGGATTTTTTAACTGAAAGAAGACACAGCTAAAAAAATAACTATAATCTCTTAACACGGAGATGTTCATACCATGAAACTCTCTCTGAGCAGGAATATGCTGTCTTTGCTAAGGACAGAAAATGAAAGAATGAGTTCAACTTACATTGGGAAAGATGATGACTACAAAGGAGGAAGCACTTCTCAAGGAAAATATAGTGAAAATGGCACTGAACTTGGAGTCAGAAGTCTTGTTTTCATATTGGGGAGAGGAGAGAACAAATGATAAAGAGAGGGGAGAGCAGGGGTGGGGAAGATCAGAGGAGATATTAAAAGGACAGGAGAAGAAAAGGAGAAAAGGGGAGGACAAGAGAAAAGGAGAAGCAAAAAGGGAGAGGAGAAAAAAGGAGAGGAGAAAAAGAAGGGTAGGGGAAAGAAAAGGAAAAGAAAATGAGATGGGATTGAGAAGAAACATGAATAGAAGAGAGAAAGGAGAGGGAAAAGGGGGAGAGGGGAAGAAAGAAGAAAAGGGCAGAGGATTAGGAGAGAGGAACAGAAGAAAGAGAAGGGGAAGGGGAAGATGGCAAAAAAACAGACAAAGTAATAGAATGACTTCTCTTCTTCCCCCCCCCCAAAGTTCCTGGCATAAATATCATGGAAATGCAAAGGAAGGGTGATTTCCTTCCAGTATCAGAACTCTCTCCATCAGACTCAATAATCTAGGTATAACTCAATAGGTAAGTAATCAGGAATCCACCTTCAGGTGGATTTTCCACTTAGGGTTATGTCCAGGTGGTTTGAATGGCATGTGAGGTTCTTAAGAACACAGAGGTTAGAGCTAGAAGTGACAACAAAGATCTTGGTGTCCAACCTCTTCTGTCAGTTTACAGAGGTAAAAACTGATACCTTCATAGGTAAGGTGACTGGTCCAAGGTCACACAATCAGGATGTGGAAGAGCTAGGAATTCGAACCCAACTTCCTCTGTTTCTGAATCCACTGTTCTCTCTGATTTTAGGCAGCCAGGGAAGAAATGTGGGTTTTTTTTTTCTAGCTACAATGTTTCATTTGCAACCGGGTGTCAACTTTTTGCAAAATGAAAATAAATTATTCTTATTAAGAATGTGTGAAAGGGGAGGCAGAAAGCAACCTTAAAGTTTTCCCAAATGGGATTTTGACATGAAGCCACTTTGGAAACTTCGTTAAAACTGTTGGTGGTTCTTTATCATCTGTCATCCGAGGTGTGAGTTCCCCAACTACTGCAAGTCAGCAAAGTGTGAAAACAAAGTTTTATGAAGAAGGAGTTCACTTGTGATTTCTAGCTAAGGTGCTTTAAGTTGACATTTTTCCACTTCTGCCCATCCTTGCAGTTGACAAATAGACCTGAAGCCATGTCCATCAGCTGGGTTCTTCAAATTCCTGTGTATCCTTTCTTAAATAATTTCCATGCTTCTTGACAGTGGAGTGTCAAATGAATCAACAATAGATTTAAAAATGGAAACATTTCAGGATGATTTCCTGTTTGGACCCCATGTTCTTACCTTCCCATGCAGGCAAGTGACAGCTCCTTGCTGTTATGTGCATGAAAGAGCAGTGAGCCTTAGTCAGACCTACTTTTCCCCCAACCCATATTAATCCCTGAATAGTTGGGACAGAATTGCTGCAATTCAACGAGCCTTTCCTAAGCACCTACTATGTGCGAGCTCTCTGCCAGGCAGTGGGAGCTTGGAGACAAAAACAATGGAAGAGAATTGATGCTGAGTGAAATGAGCAGAACCAAGAGAACATTGTACACAGTATCAACAACATTGTGTGATGATCAACTAGGATAGACTTAACTCTTCTTAGCAATACAATGATCCAAGATAATGCCAAAAGACTCATGATGGAAAATACTCTACACATCCAGAAAAAGAACTATGGAATCTGAATGCAGATTGAAGCATATTTTTTTCATTTATGTTGTTGGCTTTTTAGTTGTTTCTTCTTTCTTGTGTTTTTTCCCTTTTGTTCTGATTCTTCTCTCACATGAATAATGTGGAAATATGTTTAACATAATTGTAATGTTTAACCTATATCAGATTGCTTGCTGGCAGGGGAGAGGGAAAGGAGGGTAGGAGAAAAATTTGGGCCTCAAAATCTTACAAAAATGAATGTTGAAAACTATCTTTATACGCAATTGGGGAAAAAACAAAATACTAAGACAAAACCCAAAACAATGGAAGATAGTTTGACTTTTACTAAGAGAAAGGAAGTAATACAACCACCTCAACTGGCCATACAGTCCCTCTTCCTTGAGGGCATGCCAGAGGACAGCATCTTGGAGAGAGGATGTGAGCCCCTCATTCCCAGTGTCTCTAATCACCCACTTTCCTGTGAATGTTGTGTAATTTCTTTATGTGAACATAAGATTTTGCCAAGTCCAGTAAAAATCTCATACATACTCTTCATCTGAAACAAGATTTCAACTCAGTTCTTCCTGATTCTAAATCTAGAACTCCATGGGCTACATCACCTGGCCCTGGTTGCCTCCCACAGAAGGGGGTTGTTGAATGGAAAGCCTTTTCAGATCCCCACACCCACCCACTCCTGCCAAAGTTATTAGCATTTTCCCTATCTTAAAATTATTTTGTATGCACTTTTCTATATGAAAGGCCAAATGTATTGAAGATACTTGAAGCTAGGAAGACCTGGATTCCAGTTCTGTCTTACACACACACACACACACACTACCTGGCCAAGGGAGTCACTTAACCTTTTCTACTCTAGGTAGCCCTCTCAGACATGAGTTTCCAATCATTATCAGCAGTTTCCACACTGAGAATTCCCAATTTCAATGAAATGGGTTGATGTCAAGAGTAGAAAGTAAGCTGATTGGCATCTAAGGTGTGGCATCATGGAAAGAATACTGGGATTGAAATCAGAAGGTTCAAATTTCGCTTTACTATGAACCTATGTAACTTTGAACAAATCATGTTTACCTATTTGGCCTCTGTTTCATCAGCTGTAAAATGAACACGTTGGGACCAGATGGGACTCTTTCCACCTGTAAATCCTCTAAGTGGTTTAGGGTTGGATGTTCCCTCTAAGTGGGTTACAGTTGGGTTTACCAAAGGTTACACAGTTAGAAAGTAGCAGAGTTAAATTGGATTTGAACCCAGGGTTTTTGTCTCCATATCTAGTGTTTATCCACCTACACTCCAGTTCAAAACTATCAAGTCTGACTTTTAACACCCACAGGCTGAATCTAAGCTGAAATACTGCTGAGCAAACCATTGAGAATGTTACAGACCACTCAGACCTTTAAGTTAAAGTTTCCACTACAAAAATCAATGATAGAATACATGCCACAAAGTCTACAAACAAATACAGGCCTTCACCAAGACTCAGAATCTGCAAAGATAATTACAATTCATCGGAAAGATAGCTTGGCCAGAGGTCTAACTGGTATCAAGTAGACAAAGGAAACTATGTTTCACTCTTCTTTCAACTTCTCTCCCAAGCACAAAATTAATAAATTCATAGAACAAAGTATATAAGATACATAACTAAGTCTCAATTATCTGGGAGCAAGTCACTGTTTTGTGGTGGTCAGATGCTTACTGCAGCCTAGTTAATTCCTCTGTCCCCCGGTTAAGTGATAAGGGAAGAGAAGAAATGATCACAAATCAGCCATAAAGTGTCTTGCATCAAATTGCTTGAATATATGGGAATTTCAGCATGTGTCCAATTATAGACAGATAATAAATATTATTATACATTATTATAGTGTCAATAACAATACATTATCATTACAAGGGCAATACATTTCAAGAACACTAATCAATTTCCTTGCATCCCAGGCCAGGACAACTGAATGTCCCTTAGCAAAGGAGAAATCCTTTTTCTCTTCAATCTGACCACATTCCAAAGCCCAATAAAATTGCATTTTGGATTCTGTTATTTTGAACTCTTACTTCAGTTTTTCCTCCACTTTGGTGAAGAGAACCAAGGGCTGACCCATCCCCATATAGAAACAGAAATGTAAAAAAAAACCACATTATGCTAACTGCATGTATGGCAGACACCTATTGAATTGCTAAAAGTGATGGCATGATATATTGATCACATTCTATCTTGCTTTAATTGTTTATCATTATGTTTTGAGGACATGGTATTATTTTTTTTATTCTGGCATGTTCACATTCATGTAATAAAGACATGTTACAAGTGGATTCCTGTTGAATTCATGTCTGGTATAGCAGTAGCATCATGCACTGTTTGCTTAATTCATTTGGCCTTTAGTGTCTCCTACCTTATACTATCATCTAATATTATGAACACATTGGATCTGGGTTCTAAATCATTATTTCATTCATTCATTCACTCAATAAACTCACCTCAACAGAGCTCAAATAGGCAACTACTTTGGAGCTAAGTGGTGGCCATGGGAATACAAAAACAAGAGGCCTTGACCTGAGGAAGCTTACTTTCACACAAAGCTGCATACATTTTAGTACGGTACAAGGTGATGGGGACAAAGCAGGGACAGACAAAGTGCTTTAAAACAATTTGAGGAAGGAGAGAATACTTTTGGTTTTATGCTAGTTGCTGAGAGGGAGATTCAAGGATAAATAAGGCACAGTTCTTTCCCTCACAGCACATAAGTGGAGTAAGGGTTCTAAAGGCATGGGCTATGCCTAATTATCTCTTTACATGTCCAGAGAAGGTATATTCCTATGCCTACTAAGTATAGTACTCATAATAAGCACTCAGCAGACTGGGACTGGACCTATAATTTCATTGGAGTAGGGAAATCTCTCTACCAATGGAGG